>NC_086367.1:23424077-23474077 GCF_036324505.1 Eleginops maclovinus | reverse complement strand
TGTCTCTCACTCCCCGATACACTTCTTAAAAAAGGGGAATCCAGCAAAATGTTTTTATTTTTTAGAAAGTATTTCCCAGCTTTGGCTCCTATGTCTCCTCCAATACTTAAACAACAGACTCCCCTGCAGCAGCCTCATGTGCCATTGTTACGTGTCAAACACTGACGGTAGAAATGTGTGTTTTCAACATTTTAGGACAAAATCACGTCTGCATGTCGAGCCATTTTGGTATTTATTTGTGAATGTGTTCATTTATGTTCTGACTGAACTGTGAAACCAGGGGGGAGATCATAAGCCAAACTCAAATTCAGATACAAAACATTCGACTGACAGATTGTTCTGATGCCAAAATCAAGAGGCCTTAATTCAGCAAGACTAGATTGTAAAAAAAATAAAGTCATTCTTGACAAAATAATCCAACTACAGACTCCTGAAAGTCACGAGTGATTCATATATGAAATGTTAAGACAACCGCTTTTGTACTCATTTTTACAGACTATTTATTAAACTGTGATTTTGTAAGAAATAAAAAAAGAAACAGTGAATGTGTTTGTCTTTTTAACTCCACGTGTTTTTAAAGCTGCTTTTTAAGAATTTTGTCAATTAATCCATTTGTTTTTTGGTCTAAAAAAAAATGTGAAAATGTTTTTTAAGGTCCTGATTATTCTACAACTCAAAAGCAATTTAGTTGTATATAATCACAGGAGTAAAGAGACCAGAAAATATTACATTAAGATTAAATCAGTATTTTTTGACTCAATATTTCAATTATGTTATTTAATAGTTGAGAAAATGATTTTCCTTCGTGCCGAGCTGCTCCTCTGGAGTTAAATATCATCACGTTGCATGAAAATAAAGCCCATAATTGCTGAATTCAGATCAAATGAAATATTCCACGGTTTGAGAGGTGTGCACCGTGGGCCATTGATACAATACAATGAAAGAAAAACCTCTTAGCGCCTCTATTTCTGATGCAGAGAAAGGGTCCATTAAAATGTAAAACACAGGATTACTTGAAGTTATGTTACTCACTAACAGAACAGCTTCTTAAAATGCAAGACAGTTTTCAATTTGAAATCAAACAAATACACACAGCAGCTCCACATTTATCCCCCCTGCTCATTTTCTTTTTAGCCACAGTTTGCTAACTTCTCCAGAAACCAGAACAGGAAACGATGTGTGAATACCACACCTCCTAGGTTTCGGGCGTACATGTTTTTTTTCCTGTCCGAGCATCAAAACCATCGACAGCAGATTTAATACAAACAAGACTTTATTTTTTGTATCGTTCACAATTTATGAAAACAGAACATCTTCGGCTTACATCCAGAAACACAACCAAAGACGAAGCAGCTGCAATTTATATATTCATCATCAGCTCCACAGATGAAGCCTCCTTGCTGCAGGGGGAAGTTAGGGATTATTTCAGTCACTTTAAAGTTGGCCCTTTTATTTTTACCTGTGCGGTTTGGATTCTGTAAATCGACGTCTGGGTTTATTGTCGCCGCTCAACGCTGCGATGAGACTCCAGTTTTGGGATTAAGAGGCTCATTAAAACATGAACCAGAAGACGTCCCGACTGAAGAGCATCAGCAGCACGGCGCTAACATCTGGAGGTTAAATGATCAACTGAACAAGCCAGCTTTACCCCCCCCCCCCCAATATCATACTCCAGGGAGGAAACGTTCAGCTACTGACTTAAAACAGACAGAGTGAAGACAGAAAGCAAGGCTGAGCGAATCATAACTTAAAGTTCATAAAGCTGCTTTCCTGCAGGTGTGGGGGGGCAGGGGTTAGGTTTAGGCGGGAAATTAAGAGCAGGAAGCAGCTTCTTCTAAAAATCAGTGCATACATTTTAGAGCTTTTTTTCATAAATAATTATACATCTTTCAAGATAAAAAAGTGTCCGTATGCAGTCACAGGATATTCCTTTAAGTTCTCCAGGACCCAACCGGCACTACAGTAGTCCAAAGCACATCCTCAGACGGAGTGTATTCACACACACTCCTGGTGGGGGCTGGAACATGCTGGTCGATCGGTCCTTTTATCTCACTTGAAAAAGAAAAAGCGATTTGGCGTGTGGAACTCTCCGGACGCGGCGCTCAGTTGAGTTTGACGGGCAGGTCCTCTCCGTACTTGCGGAGGAACTTGCTGTGGTTGTGGTCGACGGCCCACAGCGGGGGGAGGTGCCGCGGCTGCATGGCAGACAGGAAGTGCTGCCTCCAGCGGCGCTCCAAATCCATGAGGCCCTGGAGGCCCCGATCGGCCGATGCTCGCACCACCTTCAGACCGTGAGGGACGTACGCCTCGTTGAAGATCCTTCAGAGGAGAGAGAGGGGGGGGGGGGGTCACCGCCGGAGAATTAAAGGGTGACACGGGTCTAAATGGTGGATATTCTGGAATATTTTTGGGAGAGTTTAACAGAATCTTAAACAGATGTCGGTGTGTACTCTCAGGTTAGGTGAGGAAATATTAGTTTTAATCAAAATGATTTCATGGATTCAAATGAAAATCTAAACAATGATATTATAGTTTGAGGTTAAACCTGTAACCCCCCTCCCCAGGTGTTTCACCTGGTCTCGAGCCCGGCGGCCTCCTGCAGCTCCTCCTCCGTCAGCTGCTCGCTCTGCAGGTATTCCCTGATCAGAGTCTGCAGCTCCTGCCTCCTCTGCTCCGGCAGCGCCTCTCCGGCAGTCAGCAGAGCTCGGGCCGCAGAGCGAACCCGCCGCCGGTCCGAGTCCTCCAGCAGACGCACCCCCTCCTCGCAGCCCTGGGGGGCGGAGAACTCGTCGGCCAGCCGCTGCTTCAGGAAGCCGTCGTGCACGTTGGAGGCGGCGTGGCAGCTGGTGCACAGCAGCAGGATGTCGTGGGAGTTGTGGTCCTTCATCTCCGTGGGGAAGTGCCGGCGGTACTCGTGAGGCACGATGTTCTTCCTGCGGGAGCGGAGAGCAGAATTCAAATGACTGGCAATAAAAGATTTACGCAACACTCCGTTACACACCTAACGGCTCATTAATATACTGTAATGAAGTCCTGAAAGATTTTATGAGGCAGAAAACTATCCAGAGCTGAAACGTGAGGATTGGCTGTTTTCCCTTTGTTTTATAGTCACTGGAACTCTTCAGAAAAACAACAACCAAACGTTTGTGGATTCCCTCGTCGAATCAGGGTTCATACAGCTTTGGAAAAGTGAAATTCAAGCACTTTTAAAGTGTATTGACACAATTTCTTATCCCTCAAAGCCTTTTTATCCACTGATAGATTTTCCTGCATATAGAAGAACAAGGGACCCCTTTCTGTCCAAGGTCGTCCCTCCAGATCTGAAGACTCACAGAAAGCCATATTTTCAACAAAGCATTGCACAAGTAAATGTGTAAAGTAGAACATGAGTAACCTGATGTAGGAGTCTGCTTTCCCACAGACCACGCAGAGGTTCTCCTTCGCTGTCAGATAATAATCCTGCTGAGAGTCGGGACGTCCCGACGGCTCGAACAGCAGCCGCACCACGAACGGCTCCTCACTCTGCAGCACTGACAGAGACACAGAGAACATGTTCAGAAAGAGGAGTGACACCCTGTCAGCTGAAGGATTGAGAGAGACGTTTATAAAAAGGCATGCGAGTATGTGCAGGAGTCTCCATGTACCTCCTATTCCTTTATCTAGATACCATTTGGCTTTCTTCTTGTCGCAGGTGCAGAGAGGCTGGCCATCAGGGGCGTGGAGGAAGCAGTTATCGTACAGAGGAGACTTCCTGTAACACACAGAGACACATCTACAATACAACTCTATATGAAGTGTCCCTTCTTAAAAACAAAGAGGTAAAGCTGGTAAAACACTGAAGCGGATCACGTTAAAAGTCTGGGGTTTTTTCTCGCTGTAGTCTGGCTGCGACTAACGTTTGCTCAGCTTGTTTCTCTGATAACTTCAGATAGTCATAGCATGAGTAAAACCCTTAATCTGGTTAAAATATAAGGCTTCAAACTGGATAAAAAGTCCCTTCATGTCGGCTCCTGGCACTGAGGCGTGATTAAAGGGATACTACAATATCACAGGAGGCCAGAGAAAGTGTTACCCAAATTAAAATGACACATTTCTCAGCGTAAAAACAACAACGCATTTAACATGGATCAAAAATACACAGTGATACAAATTTGCAGAAGAACTAACTAATTGTTAAAATCAAACAAATAAAAACAGCTGTATGTGTGATATACGTCCCCCCTCACCTGGCGGAGTAGCCCACACCCAGCGGTTTCTTCTTGTTGTTCTTCCGAGGGTCTGGGACTTGCTGATCTCCAGACTCCGGACTTTCAAAAGTGGGTGTTTTCCGCGTCCTCCTTCTCTTCTCTCCGTCCTTATCCTCTGAGTCTCCTCGGCCCCTGAAGGACACGTCTAGCAGACCCTGGCAGCGAGATGCCAGGTCAGAGTACGAGCTGCTGCTGCAGGACTCGGGTTCCGGTTCAGAGTCCAGGCCAAGGAGGTGCAGGAAGAGAGCGATGGACACCTGGGCGTCCCGCGCAGCATAAGTAATCTGGAGAGGAACCGGGGGGAAACATCAGAGGACAGGGGAGATGAAGAATAGAATGATAAGAGGAAAACCACTTTCACTGTAGTTCATCTGACAGTATTTTGTGCATTTTCAAATGAACGACGAGCAAAAAACCTTAAAGCTTAGAGCCCGGAACACTTCTCACACTCTTCCCCATCTTAGACATCCCTTTATAAACTAGCTTTATAGCGGTCAGTGATTTAATGGCTCTGTACCTGCTGCAGCGTCAGTTCGTCAGCCTCCCAGTCGCTGCAGCGCAACTCCAGAGATTTATCCAGAGGCACGTTCAGCAGATCCTCCGCCAGAGACTTCAGGCTCAGGCCGTTACTCACCGTCACCTGCCTGGAACCACGGACAGGGTTGAAGAGGATCATTTAGGTAAAAACGAAGGAAAGTATTCTGATGTAGAGTGAGCAAACACAGCATACCTCCGTCTCAAGGCGAGGTATCTCAGGTCCACTGTGCAGGTCAGCGACAGGCCGTAGTCACGCGTCAGGCGCTTGCCGTCTTCGTAGCAGCCGACGCCGACTTTTAAAATGTGGGGGTCTCTGAGGACCTCCATCAGGCTGAGAGGGAAGCTCTGCTGGCCGCTGCGAAACGCCAGCAGCCTCACCAGGACGCACAGACCGGAGTATGTGGCCATCTGCAGCAGAGACACCGAGGAGGAGCGGCCCTTCACCGACACCTGAGGACCGGTCAGAGAAATAACAGGAGCAAAGAAGTGTTTAAAAATCCATTCAGGGGGACTTTTTCCATTTCAAAAACAAAAACATGCAAAAGGCTTTCCTCACGCCGTCGGTCTTTACCCATTCACAGTCGAGCCCCAGCACGGGGAACACCGTCAGCTCCTTCTGCATCAGCGGCCAGAGCTGCAGCCACTCCTCCTCCGAGCTCACCGTCACGGGCTTCACTCGCAGCAGCTGCTCAGAGGACGGGATCTTTAGGGGCGGGGGCAGCTGTGGGGTCTGACACTCCACCGCCTTAAACTCCTTCTCTGGAGGATGCTGGGGCGGCGGTGGGGGGGTGTATAGATTCTCCACAGCTTTAAAACTCTTCTCCACAGGACAGGGAGCCTCCACAGGATCGACCACCTTCTGGATGGAAGGCAGCCTCTTCCTCTTTGTGCGGTAGACTCTCCATACGAGCAGACCCCCTAAAGTCACCCCTAATACTGTTGTGATGACCGCGGTTAAAGGCCCACGGTGAGACATGTTGATGTGTAGAGCTCTTCCACTGGCTGAAAAGTGCAAACCTAGAGTCAGAAAATACAAACAAAATTGGTAAGCACTTTTTAGATGTGCAAATCTGACTATTAATGGAGACGATAAAAAAAGTGAGTGATGTTTCACCTTTCTTGAGTCAGTGGAATCCCATGTTAACCTGGCTGTGCTTCTGTGATCTGGACAGGCACTGCATTTCTCTGAAACAAGCAAGAGTAAACCACAAATATAAGTTTTTTTTGGTCAACTTTAAAGGGGTTAAATACGAGTCTGCACACAACCTGACCCTTCCAGCCTCTTCGCTCTGGCACCTATCTCTAATGTGCAACTATACCTATACTTGTGTATTTGTAGTGTCGTTCCTGTAATGTGTGTGTATTCAAAACGTATATATAAACCAAGTGGAAAATTGAATTTCCCCAAAGGGTTCATTAAAAGTTCGTCTTCAAATGGCCATCCTTATCAGGTCGCACACTCAAACGGGGGACTGAATTAAGTGCAACACCGGTCACAGGTGAAGTTAGCCACTCCGTTATGTCAATTTAAAAGCTGAATATGGACATTACATTAAAACTATTTAAACTTAACATGTAGCTGCTTCATGAATAAGTTATCGATTTCATTACAGTTCAAATAGTTAATATACAACAGAACAAATGCTAACATACGACCGTTAGAGTGAACGTTTGTCAGCTAGCATTAGCAGCACACACTCTGCTAGCTGTTAGCCGTGGCAAAACAGTATCAAAAACTAAAATAAATATCAGTATCACCTCGAATGAACATTAACATGAAGACAACCCATATACAAATGAGTTTATGTCAGTACTTTGATTCGCATTGCTTGTTAAATCAAAGTTAACCACCGTTAGCAGATGTTAGCCACTGTAAGCTAGCCGGTAACTTGCTAACTGCTGCTGCGTCGTTGGGCTGAATTTGACACATTTCTGCCTAGCAACAGAGCAGCACTTCTGTGAGACTGTAGATGAAGTTTTGAAGTCTTACCTTTACGTTTTTAACCAACACACTCCCAGTTTCACACACATGTTCTCCTGCATTTCGGTGCTAAACTGATGCATGGCTTCCGGGCTGTTTTTTATAAGGAGGCTTCGGCTCTGCAGTCAGCGCCCCCAGCTGGAGGGAGGGAGGGAGGGGGGGAAGGGGGTGGGGGGGACTACAACAGGAATAAATACAACTATTACCAAAGAGTCAATAAAAATCTGTATTGCAGTCTTTATCTGTTTACATTTACCTGGCGTGTTGTCGTGTTTCTTAAATAAAAACATGCTTTTTCTCTCTTGATTTTCTGCACAATGCTTCCCTCAATTGTTGTTTTTTTCCACCTTTGTTTATTAAGTTATTTCATATTTTGTTAAATATTCTTGTGCTAAATGTAAAAAGAGTGACTATGCAAGAGTCCTATGTTTCCTGCATCCTCCATGCTAATTATTTGGTTATGTAAGTTTAGGTGTATTTCTTTTAAACAGTATCACACCTTTGTACATTACAGTACGTGGGAGTTTCTGGATGAAAATGGTCTGAAATGATAAATACGATTATTCTACTGCGTCTAATGTTTGTATTTAAAGCTCAATCAAGAAAAACAATTACTACAAGCTTCTATTACAAAGTAGACCTCAATTGGTGAAAAAATGCTGAAGTGAACGCTGCAACCTTCCATTACCTCTTTATTGTGGATCATTTTCCAAATGCTATATTACAATTAACATTTTGTCTATAAAATGCCATAAATGGGGGAAATGTATGATGATGCCCATCAAAACATTGCCAAGTCCAAAGGAACAAATAATGAATATGTAAAAATATGTTTTCCAAATGTAGGTTCTAGTACCCGTTTAATTATCGATAGATTGACTGCATGCATTAAAAGCACATCAGTATGGACTCAATAACACAGAACACAGTTTTCCTTTACCACCATCAATTTATTCAATCTTTTAGCTTCAATATTTCTCCAAAGAAGTGGAATAAAGAAATGAAATAATTACAAAATGGAAAAATAGATCAGATAATAGATCATATTCACAGGTTTGATTAAAAAAACAAAAACATGACAGAGAGAAATCAGACGGAGAGACCAACGGTTTTTATCTCCCTGTAGTTTTCTGCTGAGGTCAGCGTGCAGCTTACACTCACTAACCCCCGCCGATCACCTGCGAGTCAAATTGTAGTGCTGTGCAAAATAAAAAGTTACAAATCAACTACTTAGAAAAATAATATAAGAGGTGGAGGAACGGGAGATGACGCATCCTACCGTGTTAAATAAAAAAACATTTCCACCACAGAGAAGAATGACGATGAAAAAGTAAAATCTGAAGTACTGATGTGTACTAAACTAAAGCACAGGTCAGAGAGGCATCCAGTCCGCACCACCACCAGCGCTACGTCCACATGATTGTTGCTGCAATGAAACCCTATTTACAGAGAGACGCTCCACATCCAATCACAGGATGCAGCAGACGGCAAAAACAAAACAAACACAAGTAAAGCAGCTGTCCCTTCACAAAATCTCTTTACATCACATTAAAAATTAGCACTGCTGTGAGCTGTGTACAGTATAGATTCTTTAAAGATATATATAATTTTTTATGTATAATATATACGGTCATTTCTTGTATACACGAACATAAACTCGTTTGTAGCTAGCCTGTGCCTTTGGCACGATTACTTACAACTCTTCTGTTAGATTCCAAAGCTATTTAAAATATACTTAATGCATAAAAATAAAGATTTGGCATCGTCTCACTTTATTCTTCTGATTGGGAAGTTTAATGAGAACTTCTTGTCTGGAAGCTGAGTTCTCTCAGTGCTGCAGTTTCTCTGCCAGGTGAGGAGGCGTCGTCCTGGCAACAGGGAGCAGGGGGGGGGGGGGGCGTGATGCTGAGCCTGTGCTGCACAAACAAACAAAACGTACAGACGATGCTAATGAGACGCTAGCCTGTTAGCCGTTCCTGTTTGTTGGAGTTCTGCTCCCAGCTGGTTCTCCTCCTTCCTCCTCCTTCTTCCTCCTTCCTGCTGAGCTCGTCTGATGAAGAGGAGGCAGGAGGACCCCCCCTCAAGAAGGACCACTCCCCCCACTCCTCCTCATCCACCTGCTCCCCAAAACAAAAATGGCCTCCTTATTGTTCGGTACAGTCTTCAGAGCTGGATCTCGAAGGTCTTGTGCAGCTCGGTGGAGAAGGGGTTTGTGGGGGAGGGGGAAGTGCGCTGACGGGATCGGCCCTCCAGTGCTGCCCACTGGGCCTCGAAGGCGTCTTCCTGTGGGGGGGGCAGGGTGGCGGGGGAGGACGGGGCGAGGTGCGACCAGGACTCGGCGCCGTTAAAGGTGGCGCTGCCGTTGGAGGGCTGCAGGGGGGGGAGGCTCACCGCGTGGTTAAGGGGGGGGAGGCTCACCACGTGGTGCAGGGGGGGCTTGATGAAGGGGCTGAGGTCGTGCTGGGGGGTCGTGGTGGAGGATGCGGGGGGGAGGAACGGCTGTGGGTGTGTTGCCGAGCCGAACACGTTGGCCACCATCTGAGAGGGGGTGATGCCCACAACGGGGACGCTGGGGGGGGGGAACGGGAGTCCGTTGGGCAGCGGGTAGGAGACCGGGGGGTGAGCGTGGAAGGCGGGCTGGCGGGGGGGCAGCATGGGCACAGCGGGGGGCAGGGGGGACATGAAGGCCACCTGGGGGGGAGGTGCTACCGGCATCGACACAGGGGAGCTGAACGGCTGGGGGGGGAGCGTGGCGGGGGAGACTCGCACGGACTTTGTGACTTCCTCTAACCACCGGTCTGCTTCTGAGGGGGTGCGTCTGTGGGAGGAGACAGGGGGGGAGGAGGTGGGCGGGACCACTATCACCGGAGTTGGGGAGGACCAGTTGCTTCCTGTTGGGAGAAAGAGAGGTGGGTGAGAGAAAAGCAAAGAAACATTCCATCTGGACGTGTGACGGGCTGTCGATGTGTTTATATTTCACTTCTTAGTTCCGTTTTATTTTGTTTATTGTTTGCATTGTGTTTGTTTATTTTCACATTCTGTGCAACGCTTGTCTTACCTATGCTGCTGTGGCTAATTTGTTTTCCAATCAATAAATCTATAAAGGAGGTCTAATCTTATTTGGTAACCTCAAAACAAAATGCAGATTCTCCCCCTAAAATGTTAAAAGTGCTGCCAGGAAACAATCTCTCTGTGGGTCAGAAAGGGTTTACTGAGACCAGAGATATGGAGATGGGGTCAGATGTCTGGTCAGACGGCAGAGACAGCTTACGGAGAATAAGTAGGGGATGGATGTCCGGTGGGTCTGCGGGGGACGAGTGGCAGGCAGCAGGCTGACACTGAGACTGAGATTTCTGATCCTTTCTTTACTCTCCTTTTTTCTGGAGAGGAAGTAAAGGAACCGGAGCTCTGGATCTATTTGTTGTTTGAGGTGCGATATATGACTCAGGAGCTTTAAGACGTGAAGACACTATTATTTTCCTCTTCGCTCTGATGCAGGATTTTTGCCGGAAAGTGGGCGGGGCTTAATTCTGACAGGCAGTGAAGTTAGCGCCCTCGTATAGTTTATATAAAAAAGGTTAAAAACACCGCTTTAGTAAACTCTCAGTGCCTCCTGTCACATCCAGCTTCTCCTAAGTGCTGCTTACCTGGCAGTGCTGAGGGGGGGGCTCCTGCTGGGGTCTTAGCCCAGGGGTTAGTGTCTCGAGCAGGCAGGGCGGGGGGCAGAGCAGGGGGGTTAGCAGCAACAGCAGCAGCAACAGCAGCAGCAGCAGAGAAGGCAGGAGAGGAGCCGTTCACTACAGCAGACCAGAGACAGACGCTAGTACAGGCTGACGGAGCGAGGGTTAGACACGCACCATGCTGTTCAGCTACACACAGGCAGGAGAGACTATCAAGGTGATCCAGTCTGATTCAGAGGGTTTCTCTGCTGTGTTAGTGACTCAAGACTGATGACTTCAAAAAAGGTTTTCCAGGTTATCCTTTCTAGTTTCTTTAACATTCAAAAACATATAAACCTATTTGGAACAGGGAGGGAAACACCGTTTTACCAGGTTTGTTGTTGTAATACCCAGTCCGGCCACAAGAGGCTGCACAATTTGATGTTTGTTTCACAACAACAAACATTTTTTATTATCCTCACAAAACTTTATTTATTGAAAGAATAATTACAAATAAATTAGTCTTTAAAAGATTTCCCCCCCCCTCTTTCACAGAAAAATAAACATATGATAATAATAATAATAATAGGATCGCAAATCAAGGAGTTTTATCTTTGCAAATCCTGTTTTTTTTAACCTGTTCTTAGGCCATAAACCCTGGAGATGAGACGATTCAGATCAGGATTAAAAAATAGGAATATTCACAGGAATATTTTCTCTTGCCTCTCAGGTCTTTTGTAATATTAATAGAGTAGTTATGACTAAATGTGAGCAGGCAGACATTCTCTAAATGCATGTTAACACATCACCCACTGACCGGGCTCATCACGGTTAGATCTGTTAGATATTGGAGGTGTTAGAGAGGTATAGTGGATGTTACCTGGAGCTACAGGAGACTGTGGGGAGGAGGTGGGTTTGGGCATCGGTGCGGAGGAGAAGGGGTCCTCGGGGGGGCCGCTGAACGCCGAGGTGATCTGAGTGCAGAGCGAGCTGATGCTGTCGTTCTCTCCCTCCACCTCTGGGACTGCTGGGGAGACACAGGGGGGAGTTTTAGAGTAAAAATAGAAAACATGGACGGCAGGATGACATCAGGAAACTACACCCACCGGTGTTCTTCATGGGGAAGTCGGACTTGCGCTGCATGGTGGACGGCAGCTCGTTCATGCGCAGCGACATCTGCCGTTTGAAGGGAGACGTCTTCTGGCTGAGCACCGGGAAGCCCCTGAAGGATCCCTGCCTGGCCAGGGCCTCGGCGGGGGCGTGTCTGCGGGGAATCACCTGGGGGCCCAGGGAGGCCATGGAGAGAGGAGGTGAGGACGAGGGGGACGGGGTGTCTCCCGTCGAGGGACCCGAGGAGTTATTCACAGAGGTGGCCGAGTTCCCCGACAGGTTTACATCTGTCTCTGCTGGAAAAAACAAAGTGTGAGATCAGAGGTGGAACTAAGTAGATTTACTCAAGTAGTGTACTTCTTTGTACTTCTACTCTACTACAACTCAGAGGTAAATGGTGTGCTTTTACTCCACTGCATTTATTTAATACCTGTAGTTGCTAGGCAGATTAGGATGAATGATGGTAAATATAATCTCCCTTAAATCAGACTGTAGTTCACCTGCAGTAAATCCAGCAGCTACCCTGCAGTATACAAAGCCATTCAAACTAGCTGCACCTTTACCAGCTCTGAGAACACTTTAATGATCAATCATTATAAAACATATCAGAGATATTATTCTGAAATGGACCAATCAGACAATGACTACTTTTACTGTCGCTACTTTAAGTACATTTAGAGGAGAGTACTTTCTACTTTCACTGGAGGAACATTTAGAATACTTTTACTGTGACAGAGTATTCCTACACTCTGGTACTTCTACTTTACTCAAGAACAAGACCTGAGTACTTCTACTTTACTCAAGTACAAGACCTGAGTACTTCTACTTTACTCAAGTACAAGATCTGAGTACTTCTACTTTACTCAAGAACAAGATCTGAGTACTTCTACTTTACTCAAGTACAAGATCTGAGTACTTCTACTTTACTCAAGTACAAGACCTGAGTACTTCTACTTTACTCAAGTACAAGATCTGAGTACTTCTACTTTTACTCAAGAACAAGATCTGAGTACTTCTACTTTACTCAAGTACAAGATCTGAGTACTTCTACTTTACTCAAGTACAAGATCTGAGTACTTCTACTTTACTCAAGTACAAGATCTGAGTACTTCTCCTTTATTCAAGTACAAGACCTGAGTACTTCTACTTTTACTCAAGAACAAGATCTGAGTACTTCTACTTTACTCAAGTACAAGATCTGAGTACCTCTACTTTTACTCAAGTACAAGATCTGAGTACTTCTACTTTTACTCAAGAACAAGATCTGAGTACTTCTACTTTACTCAAGTACAAGATCTGAGTACCTCTACTTTTACTCAAGTACAAGATCTGAGTACTTCTACTTTACTCAAGTACAAGATCTGAGTACTTCTACTTTACTCAAGTACAAGATCTGAGTACTTCTCCTTTATTCAAGTACAAGACCTGAGTACTTCTACTTTTACTCAAGAACAAGATCTGAGTACTTCTACTTTACTCAAGTACAAGATCTGAGTACCTCTACTTTACTCAAGTACAAGATCTGAGTACTTCTACTTTTACTCAAGAACAAGATCTGAGTACTTCTACTTTACTCAAGTACAAGATCTGAGTACCTCTACTTTTACTCAAGAACAAGATCTGAGTACTTCTACTTTACTCAAGTACAAGATCTGAGTACCTCTACTTTTACTCAAGTATAAAATCTGAGTACTTCTTCTATCTCTGTGTCAAAGTGAAGCAATAATATCAGCTCAACATTTAGACGTCATTTCCAGCACCAACCTTTTTTAGCGTCCTGTATCTGCCTCATCACTTCCTCCCGCTCTGCCGCCTCTATTGCCGTAGTAACCCGAAACGAGCCCTCGCGGGTGAAGGTGGTTCTGTTGGCGTCGAAGGTCGCCGTGACGCCGCACTCCTTCTCCCGTTTCTGTTTCCGCTCCAGACAGGCGGCGAACGCACATCCCACAGCGTGACTGAGACGCTCGCCCTGAACCAGACGAGGGAAGGAGTCTTACTGACAAACACTGACTGATTGTGATTGGCTGAGCTGCCTTTTTGAGCCTGTTGTAAAATAGTATGTAACCAATCAGCTGTGAGCACCAGAATGGGTTCTTACTGAGTCTTTGATGGCCATGAAGCAGTGGCAGATCCAGCGCCTCGTGGTTCCGTCTCTGCAGATGTAGGAGAACGCTCTCTCAAAGTTTCGGTCCGGAGCGCAGAACGACACCTTCTCTATCGTCTGATCCAGAATCAGGTCCTGCAAACACATTTTCACCTCGTTATGATCAGTCACTACGGGTAAAGTGGCCATTGAGTAAATTCAATAGGTGGTGTGAATGATTGCACAGTGAGCTGCACTTCAACGTGAAGACCTGGCTTTAAAAGCGCTTGAATATTTCGATTAGCAGCTCCAGAAGTTCAACAGCTAAGTCTGACGCTGAAAATAGAATGTCACTCAGGTTAAGCAGGCTGGAATTATTGCTGGAATTGTATGTTTTTTACTTTTACGAAATAATGGCAACAAAATAAATAGAATACAGATATTATTATTCTATTATATACAAATATATTCCATTTTATAACTGACAGCTGTCATTAAATGTTCTTAATCAAATCATAATAACAATATTATATTTGGCCTGGATGGAAAATGTGCTCCTTTAAACGTACGTTAAGTAAACATTTAAAATACAATATTAAATCAAATTAAATAAATATAACAAATGTTTCTATAATTATGTGCAGTAAAAAAAGAATACAATACATTTAAATACAAATATTATAATAAAATATATACATTTGAATTATTAATGTGAGATATAAAAACATGTAATAAAATAGAAACACAAATTGATGTTTACACATAAGGAGTAAAAGTAATATTGTGCAAAACAATATGAAAGCAATGATGAAACAGAATAGAGATAGTTATATTTATTCGAGCCTCACAGACCCCTTGTTGATGTAGTACTGCATCTGTCCAGCAGGTGTCAGTGTAACCCTGTCTTGTGTATTTCACTCTTATCTACTCCTGCAGGTGCAGAGTACATATTTACAAAGAGGGGCTCTTGGAGGTCACTAGAGCACAGCAGCTTTACTACCATTATCAGCTGCCTATAAAGCTCCCAAAGCCACGTGGACTTCCTGCAGCAGCTCTTTATTTATAATGAAGGTGCTTCCTAAGACGACAGACACTTGCTATTACCTTTGTTTTGTCGTCGACGACACGAAGACCGTCTGCCGACACCCAGAGCACTGCGCGCACTGCCTTCTTCCCCGCCTGCAAACCAAACACAACAGGAACGAGTCAGAAAGGTTTAAGTGTTGTAGTAACAAGAGTTCCCTTTGAGCCTTTCCTTGGTACCAAATCATTAAGTCAACACACGCACACGCACACGCACACACACACACACACACACACACACACACCTGTGAACAAAGAGAAAGCACCAGGTACGAGAAACAAGTGTTTTCATGAGTGCCCAAACTTTACTTTGAGAAAAGAAAGGTTGGAGTGTGTGTGGTGACGATGCAGTCCACATTGGGGGTTAGAACGACAACAATAAAATGTGTGTGTGTGCACCAAAAGACAAACGTCTGTTCACACACACACACACACACACTTGTTCATTGTTTCATTCTCTGTTCAGGGAAGAAGAGCTGAAGGGAGAAGAAGCCTGTTAATACACATTCACACACACACAGTGCCCCGCCCAGCTTAACCCCACCTGCTCAAAGACACATGCATCATTGGTCTCCCCTCCGTGTGTGTGTGTGTGTGTGTGTCTTCCAGCCTTTAGAAGTGATCAAAGGGTGAAGTGTTACGTGAAGAGGAGGAGGAACAAATAATAACAACAACAATAATACGGCTGATGATAAAGAGACACACTGAGACACACAAAGCAACAACTTACTTTTGCAAAGAATCCTTTGAAGAATTTCCTGTCCTGGAATTGGATGTGGTAAAAAGGGAGGGCGGGTGAGAGGGGTGGAGGAAACGGGGGGAGGAACAAGGTATGAAAATGTTACCTAGGAGCCCACAGGAGCAGGGGTTTCAGGGGGGGTGGTCATTTTGTTGGTTTGGTGGAGGTGAGGCTGGGTTATGAGTGAGTGAGGAGGAGCATGACTCCACTGAGGTGGTGTGGTGAGGGTGATGGAGACACAGTGAGGGTTATTGTGTTTGTGATGATAACCGTTAGTACGACCACACAGAGAGCCATGGAACCAGGAAGTGACATCCCAGGATTTATTGTGATGTGAATAAACAACAACAACAACAACAAATAGAGATGCACCGATCAATCAGCAGGTGGATCACAGATATATTTCATCCTGTGCCGGTTCAAATGACACCACAATTCAACTACAGTGGCAGCCACAACAACAACCTTTGATTTAGCACTTTGTCAGACTCTGTTGCGACTGCATTTCAATGCAAATATATTTTGCTGAGACACATGCGGAGAAATCCCAGAGAGGGAATCTTCTGAACACATCTGGGGCCTCTCCATCTCAATTAGTTTTTTTGCAAGACAAATCATTTGTGATGTCAAACACTGGAGAAAAGAGGTAAATAAAGGATAAATGCATCTACTAATATCAGGGAAAGTAAACAACACTGTCATGGTTCAATCCCTCAGACGAACACTCATTCCCTCAGACGGAAACTCATTCCCCCAGACGGATACTCATTCCCTCAGACAGACACTCATCCCCTCAGACGGATACTCATTCCCTCAGACGGACACTCATCCCCTCAGACGGACACTCATTCCCTCAGACGGACACTCATTCCCTCAGACGGACACTCATTCCCTCAGACGGACACTCATTCCGTCAGACGGACACTCATTCCGTCAGACGGACACTCATTCCCTCAGACGGACACTCATTCCCTCAGACGGACACTCATTCCCTCAGACGGACACTCATTCCCTCAGACGGACACTCATTCCCTCAGACAGATACTCATTCCCTCAGACGGACACTCATTTCGTCAGACAGATACTCATTCCCTCAGACAGATACTCATTCCTTCAGGCGGCCGTTTGACCTCCGAGTCGAGCCTGGGACTATCCAACATCCAGACTGAGACAGAGGTCAAGTTTAGGCCGTCCTAACCGAATAAAGGAACCACAACCCCAGAACCCAGCCTGGTCCTAATCCTCCCTTTTCTCCCCCCTCCTCTCCTCCCTGTAAGCTGTGAGAGGAGTGCCACTCTGCTCCTGTTACACCGCCATGGTGAAGACAGCACCCAGACCACCATGTTAATGCATGATTCACCGTGTTAACCACCCTGGAGACTCTTCGGGAGTGAGCTGAGCACTGGTTAGTGTGTTAGAGCTGCACCATTCATAGAAAAGGTATCAGAATTGCAATACGGACAAGGTTAATATTCAAAGTGTCAACTATAAGGAACATCATGATGCAAAAATGATCAGTTTTTACAGATAGGGTCCTAGTGTGTGTGAGTGAGCAGAGACATGCAGATGGTGGTAGAGCCTGTAGAGTTAGTGTTAGTAAAGTTAAGGGAGAAAAGTCTCTCTATATAACTAGAATGAGAGGGTTGTGTAAGGGGGGGGGGGGGTTTCTCAGCAACACCACAATACAAACCTGCTTAAAAAGGACAAAAAAATAAATAATACAGCACGAACAAAAAAAAAGGTAACACAATATGCAGGTATTCAATGTGGGAGAAACTACAGGAGGAGGAAAGGACAGCTGAAAGATCAAGGTGAAGCCAACCAAACTTCTCCATGCTGTGAATACTTTACCTCTTTTTATTAATAAAGACGGAAACCCTTAAAAGCGGTACAACAAGCTGCTGGTTCAACCTCATTTCTGAACAACACCTACAGCAGCAGGATGTGCAACCGCGAATAGCACGTCTTGCGCAACGTTTGAGCAACAGATCACACCTTACAACATACGAAAGTCACAGATAAAGGAGAGAGGAAGTTGCCTTTAAAACAAACTTTCTATTGCTAATACTGAGTGTTTACGAGGTGACGATTGATTGTGTCTCTTCACCCTCATATTCTGTGCACATTTATGATAGAAAGATCGAAGACATGTGGTTTTGTCGATTCAAACTTCTTAAATCCATGCTTTTCATTGAATGTTTTAAACGTCATTTACTGCTCGAGTAGGAAGAAGCATTTCCGGCATTCGCTCTGCTAAAATCAACCTTTACTTAGTCTGATGCTGGCCACATTTAGGCTGTTGCATGATTCAAAAGCAGAGAATATAACCGCATTATCTACAGATAAATTCCACACATGATTGGGCGAGATCTCATATTAATAAATCCATGTTTTTGTCATCGTTAGCGCCAAACCTGCAGTCTACCGTTTGAGAATTCTAGTTGTATTTTTTCTTTTCCATTCCCACCTTACGTGTTTACTCAGGAAATATCTGTAGTCGGGGTGGAGATGTTTCTCAGGCAGCTTTTCATACCGTGACTCACTGAACGTCTTGATGTAAGGCTCTGGTTAATATACACCCTGTCAGACGGACTTATACACTTTGTCGGGGATGCATCTGAGGCTACTGGGTGAAATTCCATCAGCGTGTCGGCATCTCCCGGTGCAGAAACACCACGAGCCCCCGAGTAACGGAAACACATTCCCACTTCTACAACTCAGACGTGCTCTTCCAACCCTGGGCTATCGGCCAGCAGCAACAGGAAGTGATGTCATGAAGATAACATATAAAAAAGGGCGGCCTAGAGGTTGATGGTGCCGTAGAGCAGCCTCCTCTGTCAATCTTCCCCTCTGAGTCACAGTGAGAAAACTCTGATTACCGTCCCAAAGGCTGCTAGGAAAACACACACACACACACACACACACACACACACACACACACACACACACACACACACACACACACACACACACACACACACACACACACACACACACACACACACACACACACACACACACACACACACACACACACACACACACACACACACACACACACACACACACACACACACACACACACACACACACACACACACACACACACACACACACACACACACACACACACACAGCAAAGGGACAGCCTGTGCTGATGCAGCCAGACTGGGTGGTGGCTGCAGATATTCAGGAAATAGCCCCTATTGGATATTAGGGAGTGGGCCGGATTGCTGGCTAATTGACCCTTCCTTAAGTCCTGCCTCTTGCCTACAGAGTACATCTCTGATCTCCTGCTACATTATGAACCACCTAGAACTCTCAGGTCTTCTGGAACGGGTCAGCTTTCTGTCCCCAGACTTAGAACTAAACAAGGAGAAGCAGCGTTCAGTTATTATGCTCAAATATCTGGAACAAACTCCCAGAACCCTGCAGGGCCGCTGCCACTCTTACTACTTTTAAATCCAGGCTGAAAACATTTCTTTTGGCCGCTGCTTTTAATTGAACGGTCCTGATCTAACATTGCACTGTGACTTTTATTCTGCACTGTGACTTTTATTCTGCACTGTGACTTTTATTCATGTATTTTATACCTGTTGTGTTTACCTCATTATCTTTGCTCTTTAATGACTGTTTTTAAATGCCTTGGTATAATGTGTTTATACTGCACTATTTTTTAACGCTCTTAATGTCTTTCATGTTTGTAAAGCACTTTGAATTACCTTGTGTTGAAAGGTGCTATATAAATAAACTTGCCTTGCCTTGCCTACGGAGTGGCCAATCATAGCGCAGCATTGGTATTAGCTCTTTACTGTCTGATGATTCCATTTACGCTTCAAAAATCATAGTCTTGCCGAACAAAACGTATAAAACCATAAACGTTTATGTACCACAGAGCTTATTTATGGGAAAACTCCATTGGCTGTGGAACCAGTTAACCTTGCTAACATCCCGTGTGATCCAAAAAACACGTTGTTGTTCATTAATCTGGCCCTTTAATCCAAAGCAACCTACAGTTAGTGCAATAAACCGGGAGGATTTCAATTCAGAAAGTGCATTAGCTTAAACCTAGACAAACCTTGTAGAGTGCCACGTACAGAAATGGCATTACATTGATTTAATGGCATGGGGGCAGCCGAAGTAAATAGGTTTACATAGCACACTCTTTATAAATATTCCCAGTAGATCCAACACTCTAAGAAGCTCCTCAGAAATACACCCACGAATTGAGCGGTTGATCTGTCGTCGAGCAGATCAAAAGACAGGCAGAGATTCCTCCCATGTCAGTTGGATAACCGGCATTAAACCGTCACCTCAAACAGCATCAGAACTGCCCCGCTATTTAAATTCTTCTGCAGAGAACCCCCCACCCCCGAGTCAGACTTCATTTTGTCAGTCACATCATCTTTTAGAGCTGCGTCATTGCAGACACAGCAACACGATGCAACACCAGAATACACACTCAACAGTCCTGCTCTCGCCTGAGAATCTGAACAGAACTAATTGAAAATGAAGGTCAGCTCGACTCGTCGCTGCTCTACTGGTGCTGAATGTTAATACTCCTCATTATGAAGGTTTAAAACTGGGAACAATTATTGTAAGGCTTTTCCAGCAGAGTTTGAAATGCTTCCTGTGCGACAGCATCTCATTGAGTCTATTCAGCAAGGGAAAACAATGAAGGCTGCACAACACCTTTCATCAGAGTTAATGGGCTCCATGTTGCAGTGATTGTTTTCCGGCATGTTCCTGTCAGGTGAGCCTCACAGGTGCACAGGTGAGCCACCGTTTCCAGACCAGGACTCACCGGGACAAAAGCCACGGCACAGGAATGTAACGGCGGGTTTTATCACATAAGCAAAATGAATTTGTGTGAGAAGTTACATCATATAACCATTTCAAAAACTTAATACAAGCTTTGAAACCGCATAAATACTGAGAGGAAGACGACCTTGAAAAGCTGCCAGCCTGACTCGCATTTTCAATGTGGCAGAAGTAGATTTCCCACCCTCCTTATGACCGGGATCAATGAAGCCATGTCTGTGGTTACTTATAACTGAGGCGAGGAGGTGAGGGAGCATCTGAGGAAAGGTCACGAGGAGATGTCAGGGTTGGCTCCATTTTGTCCGCCCTGTTAAAATGACTGTAACTCAATAAGACCTCACAGCCTCGGGCTCTGTGTACACCATGTGACCTCATCAAGTGCGTATGTGCGGCTGTGAGTGTGTTTTCATTAGCCAGTGTGAATTGACTCTAGGTGGAGTGTGTGTTGGTGTGTGTTATGTCTCTGGGTTCACTTCTTCCCCTGTGTGCTTCTGAGCCCAATCTGAGTGTGTGAGGCTGTGAAATTGAGTGTGTAAGTGTGTGAGTAAATAGCAGGAAAACATACTGCTAAATATACAACGTGTTGAAGGGCCAGCCTCTTCACACAAGTAATGCTTGCACCAGTGCTTTGTGTCTGTGGTGTTTTAAATGCCTTACACTGAAATGTGTAAAGAAATATGGCTGCACATTTATTGAAATGTAATATGGACTAGTGCAATATCCAGAAGGCAGTATGCACAGTATTTAGAAGGCAAAATATCTTAATTCAAGTCTAGTGGAGCTGCAGAATAGTACCAGCAGTCACCAGTATTCAACTAACTCATGGGAATGGTTGACTCATTTCCAGTTTAATAAACAAATCACCCAAAAAACATCTGAAAACAGATGTATCTTTCACATCATTTTAATCAGCAATAATAAAATTGCTAAAAGATGAAACAGAAGCTACTTTTTCATCTGTTTTCTTATCATTTATATCCTTCAGTTAATTTAGGATCTGGGTGATCTCATTTTTAACTTTATAGTTTATAAAGCATTATGGTAATCGAGCTTGGGGACTCTGTGTGTGTGTGTGTGTGTGTGTTCTCATATGCATTATATTACTTTTATGAAACTCTTACTGGTGTGACGACCCCTCCACCTGTGTCGTGGTGTGACACTCACATGGAAATATAAGTGTGTTTCCGTCCATCAAACTGAATAAAATACTGAATAATTCTCAGAGTTTTTACAGTGTATTCAAAATAACAAACGGCTCTCAGTGACTCAGGTAGACTTTAAGAGGTTGAATATGCAAAACAATAAAGGACCTTTATGCTATTTTATGATGCAAGAAGAAAAGGTTTGGATTATAAAATAAACATGATCAATTAGCTCGAGTCAGGTTTGCACATTTGCACGTTTCTTACGTATATCTTTTGTTCATTTCCTCTAACAGTTTTACTCCCTGCACACTTACAGACAACAGCAAATTCCTCTGTTAGTGTACTTGGAAATTATGATTCATTTAAATAGAAACTGAAAGCTTATCTCCGACACTTTGAACAGGAGTTTCCTAACCTTCCCTGGCACCAGATGAAATCCTAAAAATGACGTGTTGCTGCTCCTTCTGACTGCAGCCTCATTTACCCACCGGAGTTTATGACCTGGGTGGGGCCTTGGCAAACAACTGACTACATGGAAAAGCGATTGCTCCACGCTCTCCCCTCCCTGCTCCCAAAACAGGAATTTGTTCCTTTTGCGCAACTCCGCCGGAATCTCCTGCAGCAGGAGGTACATGCCGGCCTATCTCCTCTGCCAGAGATAGAGAGGGAGCAGAGAGGGAGGCTCTGGGAACAAACCCCCAACACCATGGAGGTTGCATGAGGGTCACGATGGGTGGAGACCCTCACTGACAATCAGTGTAACAGAGTTAAACATGTATGTGCATTATTAGTTTGTTTGTGAATGTTTCTTTTGTATGAAGACGCAAACTCTATCTCTTATTTGAAGTTAGGTTGGGAACACTTTTAGGTGGCGCGTCGTTAACTTCCTGTTTGTTATTTCCTTCCCTCACAGCGGATTCAGCATTCATTAAGCCATAACACATTTTATTACTAATGTGTTTCTCTTTTCCTCTTCATTATTGCTTGCCTTTTTCACCTGCTATTCTACGTTTGCTGTAGCGCTGTAAATGTCTCCGCTGTGGGATTAATAATTCTGATGTGAAGTAATGTTTGATGTGCAATATCACATTAAAAAAGGACATTGTGTTGCTCTCATTGCCCTCAAGGGAAATTAAATGCCACAGGATATATCAGACGCTTCTCCGTCCCTTATTCCGCACCCGCCACGTCATTTTTCTGCAGCGAGACTCACTACGATCGTGACCCGTTACACACAGAGTCAACTAAAGCACGAGTACACAGCGACAGATGAAGGAGAGCTGACTTGAAGCAGAGGAAATGTTAGAAGGAGTCAGTAGGATGTAGTGTGAAGGAGTCTAATGGAGGAGAACATTAAAAAAAAGGAGGCACATCTGGAGGCCTCGTTCCTGGAAGTACGGAGGGGTTTTCTAGAGAAACGTACCGTCTTCAGCCGCTTCACTGCATCCTCGCAGATGTGCATGCCTCGGGATTCCTCCACCTCCACATGCCCCAGGTACTGCAGAGGGAGAGAGAGAGAGAGAGAGAGAGAGGGAGAGAGGAGGGAGGGAGAGGGAGAGAGGGAGAGAGAGAGTGAGTAAAGCAACAGTGGATATCTCTACCGGAGAGCTAAGGTGAAATACACTCAGCGTATTTAAATGAGTCAAGACAGTCTGGTGATTTATACACCTAATTAATTACCACGTTAAGGTCAATCGCAGTTCAATTACTCCCTAGTTTATCTCTAATTTAGTCCTCAGAGATAATGCTAAACACTTTCCTGATTGATAAATAAATGAGCAAGGGGGGAAATCAAACAGCAAGTGTGTGACTGTATGATGTATTAGAAACACGTAACAATACCCACCCTCACAGACACCATTCGAACTCATGAACCTGACCTCGTGGATAATATTTCTTATTTAGCTCATCAAACACAACTAGAATAACATCAAGTCAGGTATGCCGTCAGGGAATCTAACAAGGACATGAAGGCGGACAAATATAGGGACAGAAGAGGAGACATGACTGTTATGAATATACAAATATGAGACAAAGAGGAAAATGATGACGTTTACTATATTTTTTGAATTCTCCTTCCATCTTTCTTTACCTCAAAACTGTTTCTGTTGAAGCCCTTCTATCGGAACATTGTCTTTGTATTCCTGAGAATGTTTTTCTGCATGTGAATGAGCGGAAAAGGACTCCTCCTGCAGCTCTACCCTCCCTGCATCGACCTCGACCTGCAGCAGCCTCACCCCCTGCTGTGTGTCACTGCACAGTCACTGCCCTGACCCCCCCACAAGCCATTGTGAGTGCAGGGCCAGAGAGGAAGTCCTTACCCTTTCCTTAAAGATACACATGAGTGAGGCTGACCCCCCCCCCCCCACCCACACCCTCCTCCGGCCCTGCTATTCTGAGAGTGTGACGCCATGGCTGTGAGTCACACTGTCGGCATATTAAGATACACATAAATGTGCATCAATCACGTGTACTGATGGATTAGTGTTACTAATAAGGGGATCAGTGAGTGAACGCAGGCGAGGCTTGAGGAGTCACAACAGATGCTTTAGTGTAGCATCCTGTTAGCAATTATCCTTCAGCAACAATCCAGAGGCTACAGAATCCACATTAACCAGAAAAAACTAAACTATGAAAGACTAGCTTTTCATTAGCGACACCACCGTGTTCCAATATTTCATCTTAAAGTTTATTACGGACATTTTCTTTTAATCCTTTAACCTTCATTATTATTATACACGTTTCTTCTAATGGGTTTATTTAAAGGTTTTTATATTTTATTTCATTTATTCATTTTGTCCTTTTATAAGGGAGAGGGATCACAATTAATTAATGGCATTTTATTTGTATTATCATACCGTTTACCTCCTTGTTAACCTGTTATATCATGTTGCAGCATGGGTGCAAAAAGGTCTTACCGTCCAACCTGAAGTGAATTTCTACTTCTACGTTGTTAGAGCACTTTGAGATGCACCTGCTGTATGAAAAGTGCAATGAAAGGAAGTTATTATGATTACTAAAAACAAGTCTTGTCGTACACGTGTTGGGTAATTTGTTCCTGAAATCCAGTTTTGTTGGTGGGCCCACTCCAGGATTAGCAGTAATCCCACAGTGGGCTTGGATTAGATTCAGTTTATTTATCATGATATTTGTAATATTGTGTTGTCACTGCCTCGGCTCTGCTTGTTTGATGTGGAGAAATACAACATGTGATATTGCATTTACATTTCTCTGCGCCGGGGGGGATTATTTTTGCAGCTGATGAGAGAGAATACGTGATGGGATGACTTAAATTCAAATTTACATAGAAAACATTTGAAGCAGCCGATAATAAAGACGACCGACAGACAGCAGGGATGGGAGGATAAAGCATGTCGTGTCACTTCTATCCTGTGTAAACATGTCAATTAGCTGATAATAAAGAGGACTGGAGACAAGAAAGGGACATAAAATGTAATTACGGTTCATTTTTCTGTACAACATTATGTTAATAATCATCAAATTAGGGCTTAAACTATCAAAACAGCACCAAAACATACTGTACTGTAGGTTTTTACAGTGTTTTCTATTTAAATGAGGCTGTTTTTGCACTTCTCTACTACGATAATGAGCTTTTTCAAGTCGTGATGATATTTGCAACTATTAGAAATCACCACAACCAACTTTCATTGCGCGTTTTTATTGTTATCTGCTATACAATCATACAGTATATCCTCTCCCTACCCCTGAGGTGGATTTTCCAGCTGTAGTGGACGGCAGAGGAAAAACCACGTGGTGTTAAATTCACATTTTGTAAACAGCAGCTGATGATACGGAGGACAGAGGTAAAGACAGGGGAGTAGCAGTGAAAATATTAAGGTTTTGTGTTAAAGAACTACAAAACATTTAGGGAAACATGCTCTTTGGCTTTGTTGGTGAAAAGGAAGAGAATATAAGAAGATTGATACTGGTTTTATGTCTTTAGAGTCAATTTAGCTACTGAGCTAGCTTCATTTAGCATACAGACTGGAGACGGCTCGTCTTGCTCCGTCAAAAAGTCACCACACACCTACAAGCACCTTCAGCTCAGGAGCTCTGAAGGCGGTTTTGACACACACCAATTAACCACAGTTGGCTTTGTGTTTGTCTCTAGATTTAATCCAGATGGATTCCAGGAATTAATTCAGCGTATTGGCCATAAATCAGTCTCAGTGAATCTGTCACATTCAATACAAAGTCTGTGCATGTGAGACAGGAAGCTCATGCACACATTTGTTTCCATATGAATACATCTACAATTTAAATGAACCGAGGGCATGTGCATGCATTACCTTCTGTTTTAGTTGGTAAGCAACACACATACGCACTTTAAAGTGATCTCACAACCATCTCCAGCAGTCTCACAGGACAAACACTTCCAAACAAAAAAAAGCAAATCTACATTTTTATGCCTTTTACAATCACCTGGTGTGTTTGCCTGTCACTGCAAATTCAGCAGGAAAGCAACCGACACAAAGCAGATGAAGAACTTTAGCGGGGGAAGCCCTAAGCCATAACATTAAAGGCTGATTTAACCCCATGTTACTCCACCACCTCTCACACCACCTTCTCCTCTCCCTACTGGTTGCTGTTTGGTGCTAATTCCACTGCAACTATTCCAACCCACACAACCAGGCTCCTCCTGAGGCTCCTAGAGCGGGAGACAGGGAGGGGGAGGAGGGGGCAGCATGGTAGGTTGCACCGGCACGATTAAAGCCGGTGCAGAGGAAAGAAAAATGCTGGTGGAGAAGGAAAGCATGACGATGAGAAATAAGAAACTTTTCCCCTTAACCTCAATGTGACACTCACTGACTGCTTCCTCTACAGCCTGCAGAAGATTTCAGGAACAGCCTGCAGTGATGGTTGATTACCGGAGTTTTGGTAAGGTTTGTTTACTGACTGTTAGGACTGCTAGGGGGAGCATTTAAAAAAGGATCAAACCTGCAGTCATTTTTAATTCAACTTTGCTACGTCAACAACACCATTAGTCTCCTTAAACGCACAAGTAGTCTCCCTGTATCAAAACAATAACACAGGACAGATTGGTGGTGTTGTGAAGCATCGTGGGAGTTGTAGTCTTTATCTCCAGGATTAATTCAGAGTTCATAGTTCACGAGGTTTTTAGCATCTTAGGTCTAGTTTTATGTTCAAATCGGTCTTTCTTCTGCACGTTGTTCAGCTGCCGCTAGCTCAGTTTGTTCCTCTGATAACTAAAGATCCAGACGTCCCATCACCTTCCTCAGAGGTCAAATGCACCATGATGTAAACAGTGTATGGGGAAAATGCGTCTTCAAACTGGATAAAAGTTCATTTATAGCAGCTTCTGGGAGCTGACGCATGCTCAAAGGGGATACGTAAAATTACACATTTCTCGGGGATCGAAAACATTTGGAAACATTTGAAGTAACACAAGAACACAACCCAACAAAACACCTAAAATAGGTCTAGTGGTTTTTGATATTTATGCGTTACTTATACCGTTAAAAAAGACAAAGATCAAAGCCAACGTGCTGCTCTCTCTTGTTCCTTATTAACAGAAACGTAAAGGTCTTAAACCTTTTGTCCTCTACCTCTCTTTACTCTCTCTCCACTATCTTTTTAATGCTAGCTTGGCTCACGGGAAACCAAATAAAGCAAACAAACAGGTGACGTAAAATCCACAACTGTTATTTAATGTACAATCTACATCCATTAGCGAGCCACAAAGTTCACCTCTTCCGAGGAGAAACCTTTTCTTGACTCTGAGGCTTTTTAATTCCTCTTTTAATGTGAGAGAGGTGAGCCTTGGGAATCATGTGATGAGAGGAAGCGTACCGTTGCACTTCTGTTTGCAAAAGTGGAAGGATGTGTTGCCAAAACACGGCGAACTCTCCACTCCATCAGCTGCAGCACAGCGGCTCCAGTCGGTCCATTTTCTCAACACTGAAGATGTATTTTCTGTATGTGGAAGATACCGCATCGCCTCCTGAGCCGCCGCTCCTCCTGCAGTGCCCCTGAATTTCTTATCTCTCAGCAATAATTAAACACTTTCTTTAATTTTGTATCTTTCACATGATGATTCAGGCGTTTCCTGTTCTTCCTGGGAGGCCAGAAATCAATTGTGCACACACACTGCCCACAGGTTTGGGAGATAATGTTGCAGCCTAGATAAAAGCTGTGCTCACACTCTCTCAACACTCATGATTAATCACAGCCTGCGTCCTTGGAGAGCCCGGCAGCATACAACTTTCTCAGAGGTTGGTGTGTGTGTGTGTGTGTGTGTGTGTGTGTGTGTGTGTGTGTGTGTGTGTGTGTGTGTGTGTGTGTGTGTGTGTGTGTGTGTGTGTATGCAGGTATGTGTGAAGGAGAGTCACCTTGACTGCAAAGCTACATTTGCCGCTGCGAACCGCCTCCTCGTCTGTCTGCCACTGGTGCGGCCGACTCGACTCTGGCACGTAGACGTCTTTCTTCCGGCGGAAACTCTGCCGTAGCTTATTCATCGCTGAGCTCCCTGTGAGGGACGAGAAACAGTGTTATTAATCCCAGAGCTGTCAGGAGCAACAAAATAAAAGACACATCACGGGTTAGAAGCACAAACACAAAGAAGCCAACGGTTGAACATCTATTAAGTAATAATACGAGTGTGTAAGACTGGGAAATGTGGCAATTCACATGCAGAACGATTCAACTTCCTGTGTCTGATAACAGATAAGGAGCTGGCAGCATCACGTACCAGATTACTACTTCCATGCTTCCTGCCTGTAAATAGGAACGCTTTAAACACCGACATCAGTGCAGGACAATGAGCCGTTGTCTCCCTGACTGACAGGGAGGAACAAAAGAGTTTTAGTCTTTGTAGCGTTAGGAGTCAACGAGGACGGAATAAAAGGGAACACAGAGGAATATGCTGCACATTCTGAGAGAACGTTTTACCTGCTGATTATACCAGATGAATGGTAGCATTATAATGCGAACTATTTCCTTTGACTACACTTCCTGTTCCAGTTTTCCATTCACTTACTTTAAGGTCACAGGGTTTATAAGCAACATTACGAGTGAGTTAACTTTCAGCTTAACCTCAAAACAAAGTGTACGCTAATGTGGGACTTCTAAGAGTGTCAAATTCTTACATACACAATATACTCACAACTTATGGCTGGAAGTCTTCAACTGAAACCATAAATCATATTTATTTAGAAAAATGCTTTCTTAATCCCACAAAAATGTAAAGGTTCTTGAAGTTAAGTAAATGAGCGATTCCTTAAAGTATAATAAGGTAATGTAACGTAATGTCAAAGTCAAAGGTTTGGGTCAAAGACTCACTTTAGTGCAGGTTCAAGCACAGAAATGCTCAGAAAATCTGACCACAGCACAATTAATTAGGCTAAAAACTGTACTTTAAACAGTGCATGTGTGTCTTCTTGGCTTTGGGAGGAGATTAGGAGGCACAAAAAGCAGAGAGCCAATTAAAAGTTGCTGATCCAAACTCAAAGTGAGAGGTGCATCCATCATAGAGAAAAAGAAGACCTGGCTCCCAAAGCAACTCATAACCGGGGAGCAGGAACCATCCAGGCATGCAATCTGACTTTCAACACGTGAGCACAGAGCACCTGCACTGACAAGTTGCAGCCACTAACTTCTGAGCTGATGAGGATCGGGCGGGATTAAAGCTCTGTAATCCAGGAGAACGGACTGTCCACACACAGGAACAAGCAGCAACAGGGCAGCGTTTACTAACAACACACATATCCACCTGCTTAACCACACACACACACACACACACACACACACACACACACAGGAGTGCCATAATGCAACCTGTCCTGTGTGAGATCAGGCTCTGTTATCTGTCTGTGCCAGGCTGCAGCTCTGAAGGCAGCAAACAATGAAGATTTCAGCGCTGACCAGCCTGCCGAAACTCACACAAACATATCAAACTTCCACCTGTCACTGGACGGACGAGGAGTGGACCCTGGACTCAGGGGGATGGTTTAAGAGCCTGAATCTGCTGTGTGCAGTGCCTTGTTTCTGCACTACAAACAGCCTGAGTGAGCCGACAAAAGACACAAACCAAAGTTAACCTAGTTGCTGACATACATGAACTAAGTATGACCTTTAAATCATGACCAAATGAGTAGAATTGTACAGATTTTGACAGTAGCTGCTGAACTCTTTCTCCCTTTTTGCCACATGTTCTGCAATGGGAACTCTGGTGTTTGGGTTACTGAGGACATATTCTCTTCATTTTCAGGTGAATATCAGTAGGCTATGTAGTGTCTCTTTATTTTGCCTGTGCTGCAGCTCCTCTTTTCACCCTGTCTGAAACTAGAGCCCAGTCTGCTCTGATTGGTTAGCTGGCCGTCTCTGTAGTGATTGATCAACGGCTTAGAGATGTCCCGCCCCTTAGCCTATCACAGTACAATGTGTTTGAGGGCTAGCCAATAGAAGCACGAGTGTTATATGTAGTGATGTCACTATGTTCCAGAAGTAAACAAAAGGAGTCCAATGGAGGCATTTCAGGCAGAGGGGGAAAATACTAAAAAGCAAGGAAGAATAAAACAAGGCTTTAATGTTATAATGACTTCTTTCCGCGTCTTGGCTTGTAGCAGAGTGCAGCCGGATACTGAGGTAAACATCATGAATAATTTAAACCTTTTAACGTTCCTGAAAACAATATTCTTCTTAAGGTTATTCATGGGTTAAAAGGCTGAATTGAAAATGCACCAAACATAACAAAACCTGCATTTTCGAAAGAGTGTAAATAAACGGAAACCAAGTCGGTATTTAACTATTTTTATAGTGTATGTGGGCTTCAAATATTCAGAATCAACATGAGTTTAAACATTTATATTTTTGACACTAGTAAAAATACAAACTCACAACTTAAGCTGCCTTAAGTAGGTTTAAAGCAGGTGTTTATTTGTGGGAAAGCCACTTTTTTGTAACGTGAAACCTCTGCAGGTGTCATAAAAAGGCAGTGTCATCCAGTCTGACTCCGGTGTGTGAACAAATGTGTGTGTGTGCATTCGAATGTGCACATACACAAGTTGTAGCCTGCAGTGGAGTTAAGTGTTTGAAAACAAGACGAGCAATATTGCTTCACTGCTCACACACTGCTTTATTTAGGTCACATCATGTTGGGCTCACTGCAGTGACAGGCTGCACGGTGAGGAGGAGGAAAACACTTCCTCTGCTCCGGCACCGAGGCTTTTTCTCTAACAATTTCAAGTGTTTATGTCCAATGTGTCATGCATACATGAAAACATACCTTTTAGTATGTAAACAGAGCCTTACATTACAAGGATAACTAAGTTATTTGTGATACTGCAAATGGATACAGCAGGGAAGTCGTATTATTCTGAAGCAGGGTTTTATTAAAACCATCCCGATTGGAAACAGCTGTGTTTGGATGCTGAGTTTCACAACCTGAAAACCACACTTTTTTTTGCTTGATTACTACCAGATGGAGATTAGCAATGGATCTATTTTGATCTATTAATCGGTTTACAAACATTTAATCAGTCAGTACAATGTCAGGGAAGGAGGAGCAACAAATCCTCATCTTTCAGAAGCTGAGACCAGTAGAAAAGAAGCTGCACTTAATGAATACGTTTGTTTAAAATAACACCTTGTATCCGAAGGAGAAATATTAAACATCTCTGCCGTTTTCCTCAGCTCTACGGAGGGATGTAGCGTATTTCAGCTCATTATTTTGGTCTTAATCAGCATGTTTCCAGTTCCCAAAATGTTCTGATAAACCAACTTACCCACTACTAAAAGTTTGCCAGAAAAGTGAACACCTACCTGGTGAACAAAGTGGAGTCTTGAGCGGTAAAATGACGACATTTTGAGAAGGTGGAGACCAAAACGTGTGAATATTAGATGGAAATTCACCAGGTTGCCACCAACATATGTAGACAAAATGCACCATTCACCATTACATTAAAAGAGACTTTTCTTCTATGAAACAGATGAAATCTGGGATGAAGTAGCCACTAGCTCGGCTTAAATGCAGAACAAAGGAGGACTCATTTTGAAAAAGTCTCTTTGAATGAATCCTGAGGAAAATAACATAAAACTATCAGCCTGGAAAATAGTTTGGGGGTTTGTTTCGTCCCGCTGGTCATCATTGCATTTAATGCCCTAATGTTTTTATGCCTCCGCTGACAGCGCTTTACTAAACTCACCTTCTAAATCACTTAACACGTCTGTGACTGCCAGCTTACAACCCACACACCTTCTCTCAGAGTTTAAGGAATGTGAGTGAAGGCACAGTCGTGTGCGTGGGAAACAGAGCGCTATGTTGCTGTGTTTGTGTATATTTATGTACAGTATATGAACGTTTGTGCTCTACCTAGCATATGCACCTGCAGCATGAGTGTACAGGAACCATCTCCAGGAATGAGAGGAAGACCCCGAGAAGAAGGTAATTCTAAGAGCTTCTTATTCCTACATCCTTTGTGATTCTTAACCCATTGCATCATCTTTAACTGAAACAATGGGCTGGTAAAGATTACTGCATGTATGATGAAATATAGAATAGGGGCTGTACAAATAGTTCTAACAATGTTGAAATTATACTTCCTTTTGAACATTTGAATGTTGCAAAGCTCCTTTTTATAAATTCTGTTTGAAGTAGTACTTCTGCAGACGATATAAAGATATGTCTACACTCATATTAGTTGAGTTATAATATACTATTTGCAAAATGGTCTTTTTTCTTTGATACAAACACTTCCAATAACTCGCAAGAAGTCAAAGAATTGTCAAAAAACATAGAGGTCAATATAGGTTTAATCTGTAGAAATACTTGTGTGCGTCTTTCCATAGTTGTTGGTCTTTATCTTTTCAAAACAACATTTTAACCGTGTTAAGAAGCTGTTTGCTCTCCTGCATGAAGCACACAAAGGGAGACACGCACCTGTACTAACAGGCAGGAAGAAAGCAGCATGAATCTAACAGCCCTATGAAATAGATGTACATAGAGCATTCAAAGCCTCTTTCAGAAACTTCACAAGAAGCTCTGAATGTACAACAACATGACATCTGTACAGAGATAAATGGAATAAAGGCCTTTGAACACTTTTGTGGAATTCAAATGGAGAACTGCAGAAAATATTTCCTATAAACCAATCAATTACTTTAGGAAATCTCAAGGATGAACGGTATATTTATGTATGATGTCAACCCTAGCATCTTATCGCTTCTTTTTTAATGTCAAAGTATATTGTAGTTGCATTGTTGGAGGGGCCTGGGACTTCCAACAACTACTCTTCTTTAATCTTTAGTTCCTTGTCAACAGTGACAACCAGGGATTAAACAGTAAACACATGTTCCTTATCCAGTGCTAACTATGAAATCTGCATTAACTGCAGTGCTACAAGCGGGCCAATATTGTGTGTGTGGTTTTGGTAAGAAGGTGAGCAGTGATACAAATGGAGGCCAGGCAGAGAGGGGACGGGGGGATCATTCAGGGGGAAAGTCTGGTGCAAAGTGCTGAGGGGGACGGGGGTAAATGTGGGTCATGTGAGGTAGGTTTAGCCCCTTGTTTTGGCTGTGAGCCAGAGAGAAGAAGGGAAGGAGGGAAGAAAGGTGAGAGGCAAACATGGAGCAGAACGTTTACACAGGGAGAGGTGAAAAGAAGTTTACTGAGGGTAAAAGTTGGGAAAGAGTGGATGTAGAGAGAGGCGGCATTATAAATGAAGGTTTGTATTTATCCCAGACTCATTAAAACGAAGCATACTGTTTCTCACAGCAACAGCAAGTCTTAAAACGTTGTTTTTAACTGGATGTTTTCCTTTAATCAATGCCACATCATGACCTTGAGCAGGTAAATCAAACCTGCAGAAGAACAGAGAAATAGCTTGTAACTATTTCACAGGGTTTATGATCTCTGTACACATTAATGGTCTCCTTTTTTGGATTGACTCTAAAATGATGCCATTTGTACATCTCTAAATGGTACTTTGTTTTTCCCACCTTAGAAAAGTGAGTAGCACTCTTAATGCCACATAACAAGCGTGCATTTACATTTAGTATTATGTATTACAATTTCAATAATAATCAAGTTAATTCGAGCCATTTCTGAAGAGTAAGTATAAACTCTTAAATTCAGCTTATTGAATATGGATGTGTTCTGGTTTCTTTACAAATGTAGGACTTAAAACTGAATGTAATTGAATTGGGAAAAAGCTATCATCTTGGATTTTTGGAAACACCGACAGATCTTTTGTTTACTTTTCGTTACCTTACATCTTTTTGACCAAACAAGTGATCGACACCGCATCATCAACACCTGAACCGGATCTTTACGGCTGTTTTGCATGGATAAAATGTCCCAGCATAACAAAGGTTAAACTTCTCTGGGATTGATCAAACAAACTAAGCTTGAAATGATAAGTCATTCTTCTCCTTAACAGATTTTACTCGCAGACATTAAAACATGTTGGTCTGAAACATCTCAAATGACATGTCCAAGAGCCAGCTTATACAGCATGAAAAAAGGGGCTTCTGCAGTTTTTAGATGTACTTTTACAGGCCAGAATGGGGCATCAAGAGGCATAGATGTGGATTGGCAAAATAAAAAAGGTGCCTGAAGGATCTGAACCCTGCTGGAGCTGTCACTGCTCCTCCCCTCTGCTGCTGTCAGGATCTCTGCTCTCCTGCTCACACTAATGAGGACGATTACACATGCCCCATTTATACACTGCCTGTGTTAGCAGCTAAAGACGCTAACATGCAATATCAGCAATGTGCTGAGGGGACAATGGAAAAACTATGGAGGAAAGTAGTACACGACGTATGTTGGACCTAAAACTTACTAAGGTTTGACACTCTCAAATTGCACCATTCAAAATGAACTTTTAAGCCCAATATCACAAAGTTACGCACTTGCATAAGGGGGCTTTACAGTGTGTACAGAATACGACACCCTCTGTCCCTCAGTAACAAGGAAAAACTCCCAGGAAACCCAACCAGATGAGGATCCCCTTTCGCAGGGCAGACAGACGTGCAGTAGATGTCGTTTGCATATAGCTTTAAAAAGACGGATGGATGTCTTTCAGATACTGTCCAAAAATTAACCATCACAACAGGTGTGAACTTGTGATTGCAAAAGTAATGCACAGATTATTATTATTATTGTTCATCATGAAGTTTTGTAGTTATTGTGCCGTGATATTGGATGTCTTTGAGCAGTGGCGTTGATTGGATGTCTCACGGGAGGTCTATTTTATTTATAAGCTATGCTTCAGCTAGCTGTGTTTTCTTGTATGTTGTCCGTATAAAATGTTAGTATGACTATTAAAGTATTTAAATAGATAAAAATAAAGCACTGTTAAGAACTGGAATTGATAAGCAGAACAGGAATAAGGAATAATATTTAAAGTAAAGAGAGTAAGAAGAGGACTTTTCCCTGAGTTAGCACTGTGTTTCTGCCGGGAAGTAAGGAGTGAGTGCTGCTGCTGGCTGTAGATGAAACAGTATTTGAATAATCTCTCCAGGAATGGAAAATTGATTAATCCTTGCAGAAGGATCCCAGGGATGAGTACAGTGGTTAGGTTTCAAAGTAGAGATAGGTAGGGAGGGAGGGCGAGAGAAAGGGAGAGAATGGGCAGCAATTCAAGACAAAAAGGCCCCTCTGTTTCCTTTCAGGACTGGCCCCACAGTGAGCCAGCCGATACTCTTCATCCCATTTTACAGCGCTCTGCTTGGGGAGCTGAGCGTTATCTGTGTGTTCAGACAGAGCTTATAGTTTGGAGAGTGACACAGATAGGACGGCCTCCATCAATAAAGGGCCAGCCGTCCGTAATGCAAAGCATGCCCGCCTCGCATATCTGTTATCGGGTCGCGGCCGACTCAAGGTGATAGCGTCGCTGCTGTGCTCCCAAACGGCCGTACGATGAGAGAATTTGAAAAATGCTGCGACTGTGGTAATCCAATTTTCCGGGCCCCGCTTTGTGGCTTGGCATGCTTACATTAAAAAAAAAGAAAAGAAGAGGGGTAGAAGAAGAAGAAAATACAAGGAGGAAATGTGGATGAAAGTGTGTGTAGTTCAACAAAAAGGAAAGCAAGGGTAGGAAACACACTGTGGGACCAGGAGCAGGGTCAAAGGTCAGGGTCAGGGGAGGAAGAACCAATCAGATTACTTAAGAACAATACAAATAAAGTAAAAGTAAAAAACTAAACAAACAAATTGAGAAAATGCAAAAAAAGCATTTGAATTTTAAATAGCTGTATTGTATTTTTCAATTGGTAAAGTTTTGTTCATTTCAATCACATTTATACTATCAGGTAACTTCATTTTTGATTAAAATCAATGATTTAACTAATAATCTAAACCAGCAACGTTGTAATTAAAGCTTTCAAATAAATGCAGTAGAGTAAAAAGTAAAAGATGTGCCTCCAAAATGTGATGGAGTAAAGGAAAAAGCAGTATGAAGTGGAAATACTCAATTTCAGAAGGTGGGTAAATGTATTGACACTGCGATAACGTGCTTTCTGGCACCCTGCTGAGCAACGTTAGGGTGAAGACAGAGAGAAGTGAGCTGGCCAATCTCTGTGTATTTATTACTACCAATAACCGTTCCACAAATACAATGAAACTGTCAACAACCAGAGTTAAACTATTTACAACAGACTGGCCTCTGGGCTGCGACTGATTTAAGGATTGTCTGATATTGACAGAGACTGTTCAACTCCAAGAGAACAACATGAGAGTCCTGCTGATGATGCTAATCGTTAATGCTAACCCCTACGTGTGATATTCTGGGTCAGACATTCATTATTGCATCACAGCTGGAAACTCAGGGGCAGTGTGACCTAAATGGGGTTCATTGTGTCATTATGTACATTCATAAGTGGCACACTGTCAAATAATAGTTATCACAAAAAATTATCTTAACTTTCTCCTGGAAAATCCAACTCCAACCAAAAGTTTTTTAAGAGAGGCACATTTCCAGATGTCTCTATTTCCATGCAGTGTGTGAGAGATTACTTCTGTTATAGGACTAAATAAACTGCCATTAAAAGACCAACAAATATCAGGGTTTGTTGATGTTAAAATGTACAACACATTTCCAAAATGCAACAAGTTAAAAACATATGTTTGAGCATGGATTTAAATGTCATTACAGGCTTCGTTAAATGATCTTTCTTTATAGAATGCAGCAAGTTAGCATGGCTTTCTTTGAAGATCTGTGGTAATCAAAGTTAATCATCCTTACACATGTTGTTTACTGTAATACTTTACTTCTATAACTGACTTCTAAAAGGCTAAACACATAGACAAAGAAAGCAGCTCAATAACGAAGCAGCATTAGTCACCGTGTTGGAAGAGGGAGATTCTGTCTGTAAAGAAGAGTAACTCATCCCCAGCTGCTTCCACGATCTGTACACTGCGTACCATCATCTGTGTCCCAGCAATTACCAGAAGCACTTTATCTGCCAGCTACAGCATGTGTCTGTACAGTGATCCATGATGAAAACATGGATGCAAGCGTAAAACCAACATTCAACATCAGCAGAATGTGATGTCCTGTTCTGTAAACAGCAGCCCAAATGTACGGAGCATTACCAGCAACTAATAAAACCCCTGATGTGGCAGAGTCAGCAGAACAACATGTCTTTTTCATTCCTGGAAAGCATCTATCTATGGAGGGGAGAGATGTCTAGGGGACAGAACTTGGACAGAAATGGGTGTTTCTCCACACAGAGGAAGGAAATGGCAGGAATAGCAGTGCTGGCTACTGGTTGCACGCCTCATTCGCTCCCAGTCTGCCGCTGAATCCTTTCAGAGTCCTTCAATGTGTTCCCTATCCCCAGACACACACCATGACCTGGGTTTCCTAAGAGCACATGACTGACCGGGGGTTAGAGACAGAGAACGAAAACAGAGCCAGACTGCTGCACAGGGAATATCGAGTTGGTTTTCCCTCCTGACACTTTTAATTAAGTGTGTGTGTGTGTGTGTGTGTGTGTGTGTGTGTGTGTGTGTGTGTGTGTGTGTGTGTGTGTGTGTGTGTCAGTATAAGAGGCAGACGTGGTAAAAAGTGGTTCAGGGATGACGTATTTTTTAAGGCCGACCCTGAAGTTAGCTCACAACAGTTCCCCTGAAAAAGATCAATGGGATTTTTATATTGGATTTAGGAATCCAATGCTCTGTTGCAAAAACACGTTTATGATACTATCACGTTTTGTTTAGCAGGAACATCTGAACACAACTTTATGATTTTTGAAGTAAGAAATCTAACGTTAGGATATAAAGGAACTACAGCACGGTCACATGACTTCACGTCTCCACTGCTAAGCTAAAGGTGGCTAATGTTGGGCTATAAAGGAACTACAGCACGGTCACATGACTTCACGTCTCCACCGCTAAGCTAAAGGTGGCTAATGTTGGGCTATAAAGGAACTACAGCACGGTCACATGACTTCACGTCTCCACCGCTAAGCTAAAGGCGGCTAATGTTGGGCTTGATGACGTTTAGTCGTCTCATTTAGACACTTGTTAGCAACCGCTGTTTCAAACTCTCCTGCCACCATTAATTGTGTGTATGTGTATATCAGTGTTTGTGTTTGTTTGTGTGTGTCTAGCAGCAGCAGTCAGGCAGGCGTGATATTAAGGGAGTGAACCAGCCAGCCGGAGCGCCACACATCACTTTGGGCAACAGCTGAGGCCACATTTAAACACACAGGGCAGTACGCTGGCATCAGGGAGTGGCAAATCACTGTCACTGTAAACCCCCCCCACCCCCACAACCGCACCCCTCAGGCATGCCCCGCTGATGATTCACAGACTGGATCAATGGTCTGGCCTGGTTTACGCCATCACGCCACACAGGGCATCGAGGAGGCAGCATTGAAGTTTATGCCGCTTGCTTTTGTCCCAAAACAGCATTTAAAAAAAATTGTTTTCCTGCCAACGGAGAGAGTAAGTCAAATGGAGAGGGGTTTCGATTAAATGAAGAGAGCTATAAACACTACAGTCCCGCTGTGGAGAGTAACTGAGAGGAGGAGGGGTTTGATGTAGTTTGAGCACCCAATCGCCATCAATCCTGCTGCCGGGAACACAACAGGTACACATTAAAGAGGCAGCTATCGGAAGAAGTCTTTTATAAAGTGGCCTCAAACAGCAAGCGCTCCTTTCTCTTAAACTGAGAAGAATTGCTATCGTCCTTCATTGTTATAGAAGAGCTATGTTTTAATCAAAATGTAAGGCAAAGAATAACCAAACTTCAAGAAAAGGGAAATACATGCTTGTTTAGACTGCAGATTATAGTGCTGCATTGATAGGCAGTATTTGGCGACAAACCATTATATAATTAAAGAAAAACAGGGTGCAATAACATGATGCAATCTGTCTCTTGAGCAGAGTCAAAGCTACAGTGGATGTTAAGGTAATCAATTCATGCACATATACTTTATTTACGTCACCAAATGTATTTTTAATTGTACTTCAGCTTTTTATGGAGACATCACATTTTCCATCTCAGCCAAGGGAGCAAATCTTCTTCTTGATTATTTGTATTTTTGCCATTTGAATGTAGTGTTATTCTTGCTCAAATTAGTTAAACAGGTGAATGGAAAGATATTGTTGTTGAAACTGTGTGACAGAAACGTAACCTCCTCTCAGGCTCACTCAGAGTGAACCGCATCACTTTGTCCCTGACCATGGCTGGGAAACTTTGAGTAAACCTCGGAGCGAAAAAGCTACTCATGGAAACTATGTTTACTTTTCCCTCTGCACATCACTGCATTACACACACGCACACACACAAAGCAGCAGCAAAGAACACACAAGTGGATACACAGATGATGAACCCAAAGTTCCTATACAGCCACATTTCTAAACACAATACACACTCAAAAATAAGAAGCTCATGAATACACACACATGCACGGATAAAGTGTCTCAGGCCCAAGAGTCAAAAAGCCTCCATTATTATGTTTTTCTCTTCTCGACAAAAGTAAAGTGCAGTCAGAAAAGGTGGAGATTTTGGGCCAAATACTACACACCAGAGCAGTGACCTGAGAAAACTCAGCCGGAGTCACATATTCACCCGGCCTCAGTATAAAGTGCTGTTAATACATGATCTATTAAGCCCTCGTAAGGCTGACTCACAATAAAAGAGCCAGCATTAGCACATTTATGGAGTCTTCCAGGAAGAATGCTGATCCCAGATTGTAGTTTATATCCCTGCTGTGTGGGAGATTTACGCACATATTTTACTTTAGTTGAGTCAGTAATGCCACCGTGTAGAAAGACTATGAAACAAGTCAAAGTCCTGCATTTTAAAAAGTAATGTAAGTTAAAGAACACAAATATTAGCATCAAAGTATTCATTATGCACAATAATGAATATTAAATGATTGGATTTGAAATATTCATGCATAATTGTGTATATCACTTTAATGTTCCAACTAAAGGATAGGCTTATTTTAATTTATATAGTTAATGCTGGGTTGATAAATCTGAAAGAAGACCTTACCTCACACTACGTTAATTCATCAATAAAGAGTTTTGTATTTTCAGGATGAACTTAATGTAGTGTAGTAAAAGGTTCAATATTTCCCTCTGAGATGTAGTGGAGTACAAGCATAAATAAGCAAGTAAAGTAGGCGACAAGTAGCTCAAAATATTACTTAAGTAATGTAGTCATTTATTTGTGAACTCGGTGCAACAGGAACAGGGTCCACATGAACAAGTGTGTTAGGTAAGGACATTCACAATCTGTGGCTAAAGTCCCATGTGTCAACATTCACTTTACGAGCAGCCACAGTAAATGTCAGGCTGAAACCCTGCTATGATCAACAAGCGGAGGATTCAACCACACACTGACGGGAAACGTCCTTCAAGAGGAATATCTCAGCCTGCAGACACGCACTGTTTTCTCAGTGTGAGACAGTTAGCATGCAGGGCACAGAGAGAAACTTCCTCTGGAGATCTGCAAAGGATGTTAGCCTTTTACATGCACAAAAACTTATACAACACACTACAGGGAAGGGAATACCCCAAAAAGCACAACAGGGCCCCTTTAATTACAGCAGTGTCCTTACATGGACAGATCTGAAAGTGGTGAGGTCACTTCAAACCCTTTTCTTTTTGCTTGTGACCACATTGGTCTTTCGTCAGATTCTGCCAGCTTCCTGTGAGTATTTATACCGCTGCTGCACGTTTACTTTTCTGTAATATTTTACTCAGTTTAACCCACTGTCTGTATCCTCCTCCCTACAGTTCTCTCCCTCTTTAGCTAAGAAGACCCAGAGGAGGTACTCACCCTGCAGCTGAATTTTATTCTTCAAATTACTTAACTTGTCTAACAGCTGCAAGGAAATGATCATTTAAAAATCAACACTAATCGATTACACGTGGTGATCGTTATGAGACCACCATTCCCATTTAAGCATCAAAGTAACTACAGATGAGCCAATTAGCTTACTCCCAAACTGAGCTTTAATGCTGATCCAGGAATTAAACTGCTTAGGGACCATTTTTCTATCCTGTATGTGGAGCAAAAATGAAATGGACAAGTTAAATGGGCTGTCAGTGGTGATATACTAACCATTTACAATCTGATTTTATATGGGATGACTAAAAGCTGGTGGTTATTTCCATCATCCTAATTATTGCTCTTATTACATGCACACAAACACATGTTATATTAGCTGTGCAAAAGTAAAACAGAGAGATGGAATATGCTTGAAAATCAAGATAAACATCATTTGCAATCCCAAATTTGCTATATAATCCAGATAATTCCAGCCAGAATCTCAGGAACAGAAATGGCCGTCAACTAACGTCCATAAACGTTTGTTTGTGTTTTATTTATGGGATCAGAAAAACTATTTAGGCAGGCTCTCCGAGTGTATATGAGGCGAGGAAAGCCCCGCAGTGAGGAATGGTGTCACTGTGAGTGATGAAGGCCTGTCACTCTTCACTGCTTAACCCCCCCCCCCACACACACACACACACACAACCCCCAATCAACATCTCCACATCACAGCGGGGGCAACTGTACTCTGCCGCGCCTGTAAACACTGCACTGCTGGCTCCTGACATTCACAACACTCTGTTCACACTTTGTCCTGTGTACCACTTGAGAACATGTTTGTCACTGTGATACTAACACACACACACACACACACACACACACACACACACACACACACACACACACACACACACACAGACAGAGACACTCAAAGACGTGACGGCGTGAAAAGGATTTGAAAGAGTGAATGAAAAAGACCGTGAGAAAAAACAGGTTAGACTGAAAAATACTTGAACAAATCAATCTCACAGAAACACACTCCATGGTCGCAGCTGCAGAGTCAGCGTGTCAATAATACGACTTTTCATCCCAACAACACTATTTGTAAATGGTGACACTGTGCCATTGGGGTGTGTGTGTGTGTGTGTGTGTGTGTGTGTGTGTGTGTGTGTGTGTGTGTGTGTGTGTGTAAGTAGCAGTGTTTGTCCAGCAGCAGGAGTGATGATGGGATGGAGTGGAAAAGGAACTTCCTGCTGAGTGAACAGACATGTAATCTCGACACTGCCCAGGCCAAAACACACAGAAACACACACACACACACACACACACACACACACACACAATACTTACACACACGCTGGTGTTAATTTTCTCAGCTATTTGTGTTCTTATGGTCTTCGTCCTGTGCCAAATGTCCTTGTTAGTTTCACTATATTTACTTAACCTCCTCCTGTTTGTCTATCTCTTCACTAAGAGCCTAAGCCTTTTTTAGTTACTCCAAGTTTCAAACCACGTCCTCCTTATTTTAAGTTAGATATTTCATGTTGATATCGTCACAATAAAAGTGAATTGGCGTCTGTTCTGGCTCGTCATTATCTTGTCTTAGTCATGTAAAAAAAAAGGATGGTGGAGAAGACATTTACTCATGAAGAAATTGAGACATAAATAATTGATTTTCGTACCTACCTCACCCTCAGGCAGGCATGCAGTTTAGTGTCTGTGCATATTTCACATATCTCCATTATGTCTGCAGTTTATCTTTAATGGAAATCATGCTAAATAGTGAAAAACTAGAATACTAAAACATGTCCCTGTGACCACAGAGTTTTAGAGTCTCTTCTTTCACCTTCAAAGGATGAAAAGGACTCTGACTCAATCTGTAATTGGAGTCCACATGATGCAAAGCTGCTTGTATTGACGTCAGGAAACAACCGAGCAAACTGGTCTTGTGCGCCTGAATGTAAATGTCTCTGTAGTATTCAGGGCAGCTGTCATTTCAGGAATTCTCTCCACGTACCTGAGCCTGGCTCTTTGTTTCCTGGTCGGGCAGTTTGTCAAGCAGAGGAGGGTGACAGTAGAATACCAAGTTACATAAAAGATTATTCAAACTGCTAGCTCTACCTGTGCTATTTCACACGGCAGATTTATGTTGCAGCTCAGGCAGGGGTGGAGCGGGACTTCCTCAGCTACTTTAAACCTATGGGAAGCCCTAATTGTGTTAGCTGTGTTTAAATTAGATTAGCGAACACAGCAGTGCCTCTGGAATTACAGGGGACATTTGAAAAAGGCACAGGAAAATATATTCTCCTTTAGAAATAGTTCTGTGGTGTGTGGTAGTCGCCTAGAAAGCACCTGTGAAGGCGTGAGGCTGTACTATGAACTCATGTCAGTGAAAATGAGATTATATCCAGTTTCACTTCTAAAAACACATGTTTCAAACCGCAGAGACACTACTGTTTATGTAAGCAGTGCTCACTGAATGGCAAGCAACTTATTCCATGGTGTGCTTTTATTTTAGTGCCAGAAATGAGTCAGCAGTCCTGGTGGACGCCTTCTTTTTCCAGAAATGTTGGACGGCTCTTTTGTAAAACAGTCCAAAAGCAGAAAGGCTATAATATGAACATGAGAGTGACTTCACCATGTCCATTCAAACACACACACAAGAAGCCAAAGTTCTGTCCCTGCAACCAAAGACAAAACTCAGACAGGCCAGGAAATAATTTCATATCTTAGGGCCCAGGCGACCTTTATTGAGTATGTAAGGCTGTTTCATTTAATCAGGCTTGAGCTGCTAGGACGGTCATGAGTATGCAGGTTTTTATTCTCATCAAGAACTCAACAAGAATACTGAACACACACACACACACACACCACTGAACTAATCAGTGACTACTGCACAAATACCCCATGACAATATTCAGAATTTCATGTAGATTGCATATTATATTTGGTTATTTCCAAATTAGGCCTAATTTCAAATCTAGCATTTTCCAACTAAGACATGCGGGAAATGCTGATACCATCGAGGTTTTAGGAGCATCGTTGGACCTGTATACAGTGCATTTATAATATGTGTCTCAATGGGGTTTTTGCAGCATTTAGCTTAACTACCCAACAAGGCTGTGGTAGAGATGCACTCTGGTCAGAAGGACAAGCCTCCCTACTTATAGAAAATACGTGGTTATCAACAAGTTTTTGGATAAACACAAGTTCTGCAAAACCAAACTTTTCAATTCCGATGAATTATTCACCCCTATTAGTCAGTGAGTGTACATTTCAGATGAAAATAAATCCTGCATAGCACATGACTGCGGTGTAGGTGTCTTACTCAATCCAGCTTTGCCAAGTCACATGGCTGTAGGACCCACAATGGCCGCCGGGCTGAACTTGTGAACTCAGCATTGTCTATTGATTTTTGGGGAAACAATTTTTGAGTGTTACCCATGATCTTAACCTAATTATGAAGATGATTTTTTTCATGGAAGGGCAAAGAGAGGACAGCCCTGTCACGTCTCATGAGAAAAGCATGTTTAATAAAGCCAACAGACGTCAAGCCTTTCCCATTCTTGGCTAAAGACAGAGTCTGGGCAGACAGGAAAGCAGGGAGACAGATGAACGGGCACTGCAGCACATCAGAGAATGGAAAATTACCAGGGCCCAACAGTCAGCTGAACACCTTTGATCAGCCGGAGCCCGGGCGCCAATTACTGTGGGATAATCGGCCCTCAGAGGCCTGACAAGCTGCAGGCACTGTGGGCACAACGGGTCAGTGACCAGCAGGCAGAGGACCGGGCAGCAAGAAGCCGGCGGTGCCCCTCGCTGAAATGCTGCGTGAAGGCGGCCAAACGGACAGCAGCACAGCGAGGCGATTGTTCCACTGCTGTCGACTCAGCACAGTGGCACTCTCGCAGCCAGACATCTACGCAGACCGCCTGGTGCTTGAGGAATGGTGCAAATGTGGGGTGTGTGTAACCCTGCACATGTCTCAGATTTTATTCACACACACTTATCCCTTCCCTCTGCAATGAAACACATGTAGAACAAATATGGTGGTGCAGGAATGAGTCCTTAACCCTGAGGCGAGTAAGCATTTCGGCTTTTCCGGGCTCCCTTGTCTCAAAGTTGATGATATTTTTTATTTTGTTTTTGGTTAGATGCCTAAAATTATGTCAATATAAGCAGCAAGTCCCCCACTGAGGAATGTCTGAAGCTTTAAGTCGTGTTAAAAATGCCGTTATCAAGTGACTAAACGTCACCACACCAAACTTTAGCCGCCTTTACCTCAGCGGTGGTGACGTGTAGTCATGTGACCGTGCTTTAGTTCCTCTAAAGCCTAAAGTTACATTCTAACTTCTGGAGATTGCATTTTGTCTTCAGCTATTATAAAAGTGGTGTTAATATGTGGAAATTATAACATGCGTTTGCCACGGATCTTATTTCCTGCAATAATCCCAAAACAATGGAAAAATCCCACTTCTTGTGTAAGAAGTCTTTTGATGCTAACTTCCGGGTCGGCCTACAAACATACGTCATCCCTGCACCACTCTATGTGCACACACGCTGCTCACACACCTGTCCCTGTTATTCCGTGGTAAACAAAACCCTGCAGTGCTCCAGGCAGTGCTTGCTGCACTGTGATGCAACACACGTTCCACCCATAACCCCTTCCTCCCCAGGAAAAGAGGCTTATCTACCTGTCCAAACTCCCTGCACAGTATCTGAGAGGAATGCGGACTGACAGAGTAAAGTAACTCTGTGACCTCCCGAGCAACACACAAAAAGTTGGCCTCTCTACTCGAGGCAGAACACGATATTCAGCTCATTAATAATTTACATCTTTCTTGTGCTAAAGGAGCGTTCATCATCGATTAGGCTACAGGGTGAGCTGCTCCCTCGTCTATCAACAACACACTTTAACAATTTCTCTTTCTGCAGTAACAACAATAACTCAACACTGAATCTTTTGCCTACTCATACAGAACAGTTATCTAACCGAAACAGGGTAGCCAGTGGACTTTAGACCCGACACAATGCAGTTACACAACAGCCAGTGCCGGTCCAACTAGACCCGTTTGGGCCAGAATACAGTTTCCCTTTAAAGCACAAGTCATTTCAAAGCGAGGAGATGTGGCACTGGAGGGGAGAGAGGATGTTTTGATTAAGGATGGACATCATTTTAACTTTTCTAACTAGTGCCAATTATAAAGCTGTTTTGATCTTGATAACAAAGCCATTTCCTTTGATGACTTATTAAGTGAATACAGATTTCTCTGCAAAACATGTCACAGGAGAGGAACAAAACACAAATATGAACCTAAAGATTGAGCATACTAGGGCCCCTATAATATATGAGCATCGGTATCTTCCAGAAACGTCATTCATTCGGAAGCAGGGCATTTTTTGTGTGTCTTTTCGACATGGGGAACTATCTGTGCACAATTTATTGGTCGTATTTATCGCTGCATCACCCAGCAACCTCTATTGTGGTTACCAGGGAACCGGTGCCACGGTAACAACATCCAGGGTGACGACAGGAGGAGGAAGAACCAGGAAGAAGCTGCAGGCAGACTGATCACAATGAGCGAGGGCATGGAGTCACTGTCACGTGTGCCTTTGACAGGGAGTCATTAGACACACACACACACACACACAGACACACACACGCCACTGAGTGTTAAGACAGGGAGTTTAAACACCAACAACACACTGAGATGTTCACATACAGAGGAACTGAGAAGTTGCACAAATGAAGCCCCTACCACATTCTGACTTTAGCTTTCAATAAGCCATAAGTGCCACTGCATTGGCGTTAAATAAGCCAAACGTATATACCAAAGCAAATTCATTCAATGCTCAGTACAAAGTTCCTCCCTGAGAGATACACAGCGGTCAGTCGTAATTAAAGCAGAGATCAGGTGGCTGAATAAAGCATGAGCTGTTCCGGCACAGGAGGCTCAGGTATCACTCTGTAAGGAGGGGGGAGACAAAGGGAGTCCCTGAGTCCCACACCACAGCTGGGAGGAGTGATACCGCAAACCTGACAGGCAACTCCTGCATACAGGGACGCACCCCCAACGTGCACTGCTATAATCTTCAGTTTAAAGACGAGGAGCTCAATGCCCCTTGGACCCAATTAAGAGCTAAAGACATTGTCCCAAATGGGGACACTCAAGGAACAGTGTTCAAAGCGATCAAACACCATGCAACACCCACTGCTGCTTTTCATTTATTTAAAGAGTGCTGAGAAAGACAAGTCAGAAAAACCTAGAGGTACGAATACTGAATGGTTTGATTTGAAACATTGGGATTTGATGCACTATTCATCAGGATTTTCTTTTAAAGCATTACTTTATCGACAGAAAACAATCTAATAATTGTTCAATTTTCATGCAAAATGTCAGAAATACCGGTTGTCGCCTCTCAAATACGAAAAGCTGTCAGAACAATGCGGCATATATATATAAAAAAGTCTTGTTTCCCAACTTTACTCATCTGAAATGAAGCCAGATATACTCCGCAGTCTTGTTTGTGTCTGGGTTTGTGTACAATCATCTTTTGAAAGGTTCCCTTTATGTGAAAAGGTCATGACCAACAGAAAGTCTTTCCCTGTGCGGTGGAGGATTACACTGCTTACCAACAAACACATCAAACACACAAGTTCAATCCAACTCTGCAGTCCCACAGAACCTATTTTAGGCTACTTATGTGGAAACGGGGTCAGCTGCACATTTGAGAACCTGATTCTAAAACCTCCCCTCTGGTTGAATCTTCTCAGAGTGACTCTGCTGGATGCTGGCCCGATCAGCTCAGAATATGGAGAGCTAGCAAGTGCACACAGTATGCCTTACTTCTTCTGAGGATATAACGGTACCAAATCCTACACAGAACAGGATTCAATGGCGCATATATGAAGATTTGTCCTCTGACGTATCACTAGAATCCTTTTACATCCATCGTCTTTGAAGAAAAGTTTGTTTTGGTGCATTTGTGCTCACATTTCATCCTGAGTCTTGCCGTGCACGCTGCTCTTTTACAGTGTTTTGGTAACTTATCATCTCCAAAGGTTAGGGTATTTTTCCAGGAGACAAAGAAATCACACTCCTGCATTTTGTCTGCATTCTTTGTCTTAATCTCTGACATTTACGCCTTCAAAAACACACACATTTAGATTACATTTCAACGAAAAAGGATAACACCATCTCAGGCATCTCAGTGCCCGGAGTTTACATGTCCTTAATCTCACCTTCCTACACAAACCAAACTGATAAGCAAACATTTGAGCATTTTATTTAATCGCAGCAAATATGCCTGCTGTGTCCACACTTTCTGGTGAGCTGTGATGTTGACAAAAATCACAAGTTGTCAATATCAGCCGGCACATTCAAGGACCCGCAACGATACTGCAGCCAAAGGAAGTAGTGGGTTGTAATAAGGTACATTTAGATAGATCGAAGTGCTTGTAGTGATCTATTTCTGAGAAGTTAATATTGTTTTTTCTCTCTTGATTTGCAGACAGCTTTAGGTACTTTTTCAGATTAGAATTCTCCCACCTTGCTGTCGAGAGAAAAACCTATTTATATCTCCAAGTTTGCGCTGAGCTGAGAGATGAAGTGTTCATTTATGTGTTGAAGAATTATCATACTTCTTAAGTTGCAGTAGATGTTAAAAAAGCCTCCTGCAGCAGCTGGAAATGCCTCTTCAATAAGCTAAAAAACTGGGCTATTTGTCTGATGAAAGTTTATTTTTCTGAGAGATAAGGACAGCCTCAAAGATACACACTAGGGATGATCTGATAGAATATGGTATAATGCTGTAGATTATACAACCCAACACTAGAGCAGGAAAATGGAACATACACATTAATGCAGGAGTAATATCATCCAAAAAGATCATATATTATTAAATATATTACTAAAAAAGCAAACAGTATGAGGGGGGAGGGGCAAGATAAAAGCATTAAGTAAGCAAACCAGATGATTAATGCTGCAGTGAGTAATCTGGGCAGCTGAGTTTTGAGACTTGAACATAGTGATTGTGTCAGCCTGTCTCCTGTGTGGTGTACTTCTTCCAGCACTAGCCTAAAGCAAGGATCAACATGACGTTCAGGCAGCTGTGAGATGGACACAGTCCTGACAAAGTGTCCTGATCCAGGACTTTGATGTCCTAAAAGAGGAAAAGGAACACAGCAGCATATCTGCGGTCCCTGTCATCTCATATCTGCTCAGTACCCACCGCACCGAGAGCTGAGCAGACACTCTCTGCTTTCACCATGAAGCTCCACAGTCTCGCCGCTATCAGGGAGCAAAAGTGAAGCCCTTTGATTGGAACGTCATCGCACAGCAAGTTAATCTACCCCTGTTGCATCACTACTCATCATGCACATGTAGTGCCATTAACACTGGCCTCTCCTCTGAGGGTAACAGAAACCCTCTCCAGTGATTACCTGTTAATATCTTCAAGTTTGTCATGGACTGAGAGATGGAGTGTCCCTTTATGTGTTGAGAAGATTACCATACTTCTTACATTGCTGTAGATAGAAACGCCTCTTGCATCAGCTTTAAAATGCATCTTGAAAAAGCTGAAACCTGGGTGTTTTATTACAGAAAGTTGACTTTTTAGAGACACGAGGACAGCAACACATCTACAATCTAAGGATGATCTGACTTGAACTTAAGTATTTTCACACTGTGGTATTTCTACTTTTACTTAAGTACCCTAGACGAGATTTCAGTGTGCATGTCCAACAGAGTTAAGCACGGTCTCTCCCACAGAGCCGTGAATCACAAAGCCACTGAGAGAGATTCTGCTTCCACTCACATTCTCCTCCTCTCTCAAACAGCTGACAGACTTGCACAGTGGGTTTTTTCGGTGGCAGGAAGCCAATCGCGCCTCCCTCGTTCAGTGAGATGAGTTAAGCCTTGAGTTACTTTCAGGGAGGGGGGGGGGGAGGGGGGAGAATTCTTCTCTACTATCTCTTTGTATGGGAGAGACATCCAAAGATGAATATAATATCCAACGGGTTACAAACAACTTGTACCATTGTCGTAAATACTGCCCAGTATTAAGGAACTTTAACCAATGCACCAAGAAAAGTTTCTGCAACCAATTTAGTCCTTGATTTATCATTTCACTGATTTTTGAAAGCAAAATGTGCTTGATTAAGGTTCTAAAACGTGTGGATTAAATGCTTTTCTTTATTAGTTAGGAAGAGTAATTTAATAGATGTCGTTTTTGGAGAACATAACAAATATATATGAATACTTATTATTAGGGACTAGGAGATGCATGATGCGTAGGGCTGCAACTAGTTTTTGATTTATGTGCCAA